>NW_015505257.1:1324378-1325661 GCF_001515645.1 Sinocyclocheilus grahami | reverse complement strand
TGTTAACTCTTTGCCAATTTAATGACTTGAATCAATGCATAAATTGTTAATGAAATTAATTGCTAGTAATATTGATTTGCATTGGAGCAAATGTACTGTAAGTGTCCTTGCTGATGTTTCATTGCTTCATTTGGAAATAAGACTACATAGTTAATTCAGGACATGCATTCAGGACCGTCCTTAGCAGATGGGTATTTCTCCCTCGGTCCGTTCGCCGCAGGGCCCCCTCAAACGTGGGGTCTGGTGCGACCGCACTAGTTGGACCCCCCTAAGGACGGCCCTGCATGCATTTCTCAATAATTATTTAATTATATATTTTTATTCACTGATATTTTATTCATTGATTCATGAACAAATCATATATCTTCAAAAGACTTTGCAAGTCTTAAGTAAAAAATAAAGTAATAAGTAATAAAAAAAAGTATTTTTATGGTATTTTTGCATCCTTGAAAGCATTAACATGTTGTCATTGTAATAGAAAAGAGCGACCAATACAGTCCTTCAAAATGTATCCTTTCTGTTCCACAGAAGAAAGTAAATCAGATTGGTTTGGAACTGCAAGATAACTGTGAGGAGATGAGAAGCCGAAAGTTAAATAATGACAGATCAAATAAATCCAAGATAAACAGAATTCAAGCATTTGTTTCTGCCGTAGCAGCTTCCAGTCACTTTGCTAAATCCTGGCAAACAGTATTTCATCCAATGCATGTGAGTCTGAATGAGAGAGAGAGAGAGAATAAAAGCTGGTGGCTGGTCCTCACAGGCAGGATTCGGCACAGCACACCAACCGTCACTTGCTGTATCTCCAGCGTGGATTTGGCAGCAGCTCAGTGATTTCTGACAAAATTACCATCTGTAACAGCCTGGAACTGGACACTGCACACTACCACTCCCCACACACACCTCACCTCCACTGGATAAACAGCACCCAGGGAGGAAATCAGAGTGGCCACTCGCTTTCTTTTCTCTTTTTCTAAGATTTTTACACAGAGGGGGATCTCTTTCTCACACAGTTCTTTGTAATCCAGTTCCCAGAATAGCACCTTTCAAATCTCTTTCTCTTCTTTTTCTCCCTTTGTCATTAGTTTCATTCCTTTCCATTTTCATTTTATTAAAAATTCAACATGGCAAATGCATATAAATATAGAGCTCAATAATACCTGGTTAGCCAATTGTAGCGAATTAGCTCACAACAGGAAATATGAATAATTAACCATAACTAGTTATAATTAACTATTCATATTTTAGATCCGCTGTAGATATTTAGCTGACCTCTCAGGGTC
>NW_015505257.1:1321673-1323506 GCF_001515645.1 Sinocyclocheilus grahami | reverse complement strand
CATAATAAAAATAGTCTATAATACAACAGATTAATACAAAACAGCAATAATATACACAATGGCCTGAAGAATATGTGTGTTCATTCAAAGAAAGGCTTTCCTATGAATTAATTAGTAGAAAAGTCCATTTCTGCTCTGCCTCTCCTATGGGGACAAAGAGTGGGTTATCCTACTCACATTCCTGGGGGGGTCATCAAACCAGTGATATCATGATTAGTTGTCATGGTGACCAAAAGGGGGATGGTGTTCAGCAGAAATCCTGGCATCCAGTTTATTGAGTGAGGGGACTGTGACGATTTGTTACTCTAATGAATAATTGATTTGTTAAATCAAATAAAAATTAGTGTGTCAGATTGGTCGAGACGCTACACAATCATATAAGCATAAATGTCATGTGACTAACTACTCTTAAGCCACAGTAAAATGGCATGGTGACAAACTATGCAAATCCAAACACTCTAGTATCAATATATACTGAGAGCAACCCACCAGTTATTTGTGTTCCTACGCAGGACTAAATTAGTACAAAATGTCATGCTGCATTAAACGCTGCTAAACACCATGTTGGTGTGTGTATTTGTGTTTTCTGTTGCTTTGCTGTGTCATGCTGGTTTTTGGGTGTGGTGTTGAAGAGCCGTGATAGCCGCGGTTTCCCGCTCTTTAACAGTAGCATGGGATGGTGTTCGCAACCCTGTGCTTTATGTTGATACTCTAGAGTGAATCATCAGTGTCGCCATTCCAGTGGAGGGCTGCTGAGATTCTGATTAGCCCTGTCATGCTTCAGCTGTCTATCAAATGAGGCTGTAAGTGTATACTTTATGCCTGTCCAATACGTATAGAGCCGTTTTCTCTAATGAAATTATGTAATATGCATCCCTTCCCCCACCTTGCTTGCAAATAATCACTTGCTTCCCCTTTTGGTTGGATAATGCATTATATTATTACACCATATGGGTAATTGAAGGAGAGATGGTGGAGAAAGAGTAAGAGATCAAGGGAAATTAATCAGAAATTTTGTGTCATGTAAATGACCGAGCAAATTAATAGGAAGCTCAGAATTGTGAGGTTGTGATGTCCAGATGAAAGAGAATGGAAAGCAACTCTGCAATATTTTGTAGCAAATGGTATTGCAGAGTTGTTGCAAAGTAATTCTATTGCAGTATTTTAGTCATATTTGTTATATATTACAGAGCTTATAGTCAGCTAATGTAAAGCTAATGACTCACCCTTTGCGGTTTGCTTTATACAAATTTTCTAATCTCCTAGGTAACATGCATGAATAAATAATATAGGTTGTGTAATGTGATGCAGGTGTATTCCCTTATGCTTATCCACTTGTAAAACAGAAAAAAAGAGCCTTTTCCTTATGTTTACTGATTATTTGTTTTGTTTTTAACATAAATGTGTGACATATCATAATAAAGTGGTAGTTTTGTCCCAGGGTTTGACATTTATTAAAACTGGCAGGCCTTTAACAGATTTTTTCTTTTTGTTTTATAAAAGTCACATTAAAACTGGCGCGGAAAAACATTTATTTTTGATACTTTTCAAATGCTGTTTTTGTATAGACTGTATAGTTTTACATTTGACCCAGAGTTTTAATCTTTAAAAAATGTTTTTATTAAAAAATCATTTATTTATTTATATAGCAGGCCTTTAACAGATTTTTTCTTTTTGTTTTATAAAAGTCACATTAAAACTGGCGCGGAAAAACATTTATTTTTGATACTTTTCAAATGCTGTTTTTGTATAGACTGTATAGTTTTACATTTGACCCAGAGTTTTAATCTTTAAAAAATGTTTTTATTAAAAAATCATTTATTTATTTATATA
>NW_015505257.1:1318820-1320643 GCF_001515645.1 Sinocyclocheilus grahami | reverse complement strand
TTGCCACAATTCTGTCTCTGAGCTCTTCAGGCAGTTCCTTTGACCTCATGATTCTCATTTGCTCTGACATGCACTGTGAGCTGTAAGGTCTTATATAGACAGGTGTGTGGCTTTTCTAATCAAGTCCAATCAATATAATCAAACACAGCTGGACTCAAATGAAGGTGTAGAACCATCTCAAGGATGATCAGAAGAAATGGACAGCACCTGAGTTAAATATATGAGTGTCACAGCAAAGGGTCTGAATACTTAGGACCATGTGATATTTCAGTTTTTCTTTTTTAATAAATCTGCAAAAATGTAAACAATTCTGTGTTTTTCTATCAATATGGGGTG
Organism: Sinocyclocheilus grahami; assembly: GCF_001515645.1. NCBI lineage: Eukaryota > Metazoa > Chordata > Actinopteri > Cypriniformes > Cyprinidae > Sinocyclocheilus > Sinocyclocheilus grahami. The sequence goes on along the minus strand of NW_015505257.1, from coordinate 1,320,307 downwards.
CTGTGTGTACATTAATGAGGAAAAAAAAATTACTTAAATGATTTTAGCAAATGGCTGCAATATAACAAAGAGTGAAAATTTTAAGGGGGTCTGAATACTTTCCGTACCCACTGTATATATATATATATATATATATAATTTTTACATTTTAAAATGAGAGTAATGATTTTAATATTTAATTAGTGAATTTTTTTTATTATTACAACCTCAGTTTTTGACTAAATTTTGTGTACTTTGTTATCAAGGAGGCAACAGTGTCAGAAGAGCAGCTTGAGATTAAATTTGAGACACGATTTGTGAAGTAAAATCAAGGTAAATATCATATTTTTATCGTGCATCATTTACAATAAAGTTGTAATTTTGCAAATTATGTGAAAATGTAAAAAAAAATGAAATGCTGTGAAATACTGTACACAATTTGAGATGAACAGTGTGGTGGAAATGTTTATGACATGCATGACAGAAGAATTTCTGTCATATTTCTGTATTTGCATAGACTGTTGGACATTTTAGTGGGCAGTTAAAACGTGAAAGTGAAAGTGTTACAAGTGTGTTTTATTTTGTAGTGTACAGGTTCCAAAATGCCTGTATAGTTGAAGAAACACCAAACACACCTGACTGTTCAATTCGGAAGTAGGAGCTTCCCATGTGTACTTGAAAGTAGAATCATTTCCTATTCCTGCCAATGCTTCTTACTGATCTCAGACCAGAGATAAAACTGCAGCAGCAAAACTATCACATACACAATCAGACACACACAAACCTGAGCTTTGCAACCTCTTTGTGTCAGTGGAATTTTTATCAGGATTTGCGTGGGTGAAATCAATACAAGTTTTAACCGGGTCTTGGGAAAAGTTCAGCAGATTCCACCACAGTCCTCTGCACCACTAAAGGTGACGTGACAGCAAAGAGAAGTGAAAGGCCACACACACTCAAGAGCACACACTCACTGTACAGACGAGGAAAGATCTGCATTTCCACTTGTGATTGGATCACACAATCAACCATTAATTACAACAAAGCAGTTCTCAGTTCATTTTGAGTTTGACATGATGAAGCATGCAAATTTGAGACTGACTGTCTTTTTAACCCACCAGCTTGACATTTATACAATACAAACCTTTAACTAATATCCTTCGCAGTGGAAACTCATAATAAGCCAGCCTACCCCTCCAGATAATCACTTTTAAATTACCCTTTTCCTTGAGAGATTTCTTTCATTTGAATTTCACTGTGGGGGACAAATCAGCTGTTCCTAATAAACTGTTCTTAGCATGGTCACTACCACAGTTAGTCTGCTTACAAGCAACTTTCTGTTTAGCTTCCCTTTCACTTGTTTCTAAAATGAACACAAAGTAGGCCGGAGGGACTGTGCTAATAAAACATTCAGCTTTTGTTCTTCTCCTCTAGTCTCATAAATAAACATGCAATGCGAGTAAATCTTTTATAGAGTAGCAAACACATTTTATTTGCCAAAGTCCTGTAGT
>NW_015505257.1:1315814-1316160 GCF_001515645.1 Sinocyclocheilus grahami | reverse complement strand
AAATGAGTGATGGTTTCAAGAAATGTGTTTTAGCAATTCAGAAAATCTGTATTAATGTTGAAAACTGTTTTTTTTTCTTAGAAATCGTGATACATTGTTTGTCAGGATTCTATGATGAATAGAAAGTTCAAAACAACAGCATTTATAAATGTGTTCTGTCACTTTTGATCAATTTCTAATGAAACAAAAAGCTTACTGACCCCAAATGTTTGATGGAAATAAATTGTTTTCTTCCATGTTTTAATATTTGTTTACATAAGGATGTTTGAACTGAATTCCCTGGGCCCGTCTTCATACCTCTCTTAATACATCTGAGATGATTTGAAAGATGCCAGATCTTCTAATC
>NW_015505257.1:1314307-1315588 GCF_001515645.1 Sinocyclocheilus grahami | reverse complement strand
GTTATGTGACAGCATTAATTAAAGTTTCTTAAGGGTCAAGATCAATTTATCTGTGTCTCCTGCGCTCCATCAAGGCACTCCCATAATAGCTGTCAGCACTCAGATTAATGCACAACTCAGATTAACTGTAGGCTGTAGCATGCATAAGACTCTAATACAATTATAAAGTAATTATTTTTATCATGAATAAATCTTTCAATGAGTAAAACTGCCTATGTTTATAGTATTATTTGATTACACTTAATTACACTTGAAAATAATATCATTAATGTTGATTACACAACATTATAATATTATTTTCAAATTAATTTTTTTATTATTATTATTTAAAATTATTGTCCCCGGATTAGTTGGGTACTCTTGTAATAAAGTAGCAGTGGCTGGGACAGATTTTAAATATCAATTCCACTTAAAAAATGCAATCTGATCCTGCTTACATGAAATAAGCCTGCTCCTGAGCAGGTTCAAGCTTATGGACCTGTTGCTATGACAGCAAGTCCAGGATGAGCTTCGAAGAACCAAATAATCCAATTTCATGCCAAATTGTCAACAATCAAATCCAGCTAACTGAGTAAACGTGCAAAACATGGCAACATGACCTGTGCAGCATAACTGCTGATAATGAATAGACTCTGTGTAAGCTTTAATGATGTTGTGCCTGTATAGGTCAAGCTGTGATGTTTTCTCCACGGACTAACATTGTGTGCCTGTGACTGTTTTCTGTCTGCAGAGCCACAGCTAAAAGGCATCGTCACCCGTCTGTACAGTCAGCACGGACACTACCTGCAGATGCTGCCGGATGGCACCATGGACGGCACAAGGGACGAGAACAGCTGCTTCTGTAAGCGTGTGTCCTTTCTCACTCATTATTCACGCCTGACAGGCACAGTGTGACCTCTGGTTGGTCAGTTGTAGAAACTATTGAGGTGTATCTGTTGTGTCCGTGCCAGTGACCACTAGACGGACATAAAATGAACTTCTGATGTTCATGTCGTTAATTTCTTCAGTCTCACAGTCTCCTCACGCACATGTTCTGTCTGTCTGTGTGTTGTAATTAATTTGAGAGCCCAGTGTTGGCATATGTCCGGTATGTCAGGCCTAAGGCCAGGTGTGTAACACTTGGCCCATGGTCACTGGTGCCACTCTGGGGATTCACACTCAGCGACATGATTGAAGATGCCGTAGCATTAATATTTGTCTGGACTAGAATTAAGGGGCCGAGCCAAAGCAGGTAATTAGAAGAGGATGTTCACGTATTCTTGGCCATGTTGTGTTTTTTTT
>NW_015505257.1:1272473-1314297 GCF_001515645.1 Sinocyclocheilus grahami | reverse complement strand
TCATATAATTAAAAAAGACACCTGACTAAAAACTTGACAAAATTCCGGACCTTTATAAGGAAACAGTCAAGCGAACAAAACTACAAAAATGTTATAATAGATAAATGAAATGCGCACTGTTTTTATTTTATTTTATTTTATTAATTTTTTACATGATTCCCAATTATTTATATTCATGATTTCTAGTATTTGTATGAGGCTTTAAAATTGTATTTCAATGTTATTTGCAATTAGCAAGCAGGTAATTAGAAGAGGATGTTCACGTATTCTTGGCCATGTTTGTGTTTTTTTTAATCAGATGTATGAAGTAATTCATTTATTCACTCGTGCAGTTGTTGTTATGGGGTGTGCAATATGTATAATCTATGATAATTTCGTAATTGTTGTTTTAATAATGTCCAAGCCGACATTATAGAGTATGTCACTCATGTTGCAAAAACAAAATCTGTGAGCAACACACAGGGGTGTTTCGTTACGGAATGAATCAGCAATTTTGAACAAATGGTTTGAGTGAATGATTCAGTATTCAGTAACGCATTTACAGTTTTTCTCGATTGCTAAAACACTCAAATCCATTGGCTGAACAAAGTTCTCAGTTGCCTGAACTCATTTAGCTAATTGTGCAGTCTGTTGTCAATACCTTACACCATTTCACATGGTAAAACACAATTTGCAGATCTCACTTAGACTTTTCAGCAAAACTCTAAACACATTCTTATTCTCAAAACACATTCTGCACTCTAATGCACATGTCATCCATACTGGTAAACACAAGTGGCAACAATCAAATACAAATAGAGAACACATGTCATTGATAGAACACAACCACTCAAAATTGATTTAACCTGTTTCAAATGATGTGACACAACCAATATAAGCCAGTTCAGAGAGCAAACAGGTTGTTGAAGGTGGGAAGGAGAAAGTCTGAGAATGGGTAGAAGAAACAATGTGAGAGGACGAGGACGAGGACGAGTGCGTATGCGAGGTGGGCGACGAGGAGGAAGAGGAGGAGGAGGAGGGCAAGAAAGAGGAAGAGGAGGAGGAAGTACAAAAAAAAATTGCAAAGAGCAAAGCAGAGTAATAATTTCTGATCAATTTTGAGCTACTATGAACATGTTTTCGTTCATCAAAAGACAATGACAGAAAAATATTACATTTGTTTTGAGATTAAGAATTTACTTCTCCCTGAGAACTATATGTTTTGAACAATGTGTTTTCTATTTTTTGGTGTATTGTTTACTGACTGCTTGATAGTGTATATCATTTTGATCACTTTGTTTATGATTTGAGAGCAGTGTTTGATTTTGAACACAGGTAAAACTGTTTTGAGGTGAAAGTTTCATTTTGCGAGAGGAGTCAGAGGTTTTTTTAAATAGTGCTTGAAGATGAGGTTTTGTGTTTAATGTTTTCATAAAATGGAGCAAGGTTTCAGAAATTGTGTTTTAGCAATCGAGAAAAACTGTAATGACCCACTCAGTGACTTGTCACCTACTGTCAGTTTTATTTTCATCTTTAAAAATAATTTTATTTTTTAATTATTTCATATTTCAATATTCAGTCATTTAATTTCTAAACATTGAATATTTCAAACATTTTAAAATATCAATATTTAAAAAATAATTGATATACTTATGCTTATTGAAATTGTAGTGTAAATGCAGTTATGCCACCTCTGAGCTCCATTAAACTGTCTATGAAAATACAACTAAATGTCACTTCAAATGTCACTTCAAAAACACACTCACCAAAATATGGTCTAATTATTATCCACAAATCCCCCTAAAAAAATAAAGATACGTTTTTTTTTGTCAATATCATGCACCCTTAAAAAGCCCTTAAACATAATGATTCAAAGTAGAACTGAGCTGGGATTTACAGCCTGTCTTGAGACAGTATATCGATTATCAGCTGATTTAAAAAAAAAAATCTGAATCGACTTATATTGGATATTTAATTGTTCATGTTCATTTCCTCTATTTTTACATTTACATTACCTTCACCATCATCTAACACTCAAAGTTATATTATTTAAAAACACTAATAATGTAATAACACTGTTAAATATAATCGTTAGCAAATTTCCAAAGGAATATCCATTTTTCATATTGTACATTACAATTTGTAATGCCTAAATTCACTTGAAGCATTTAAAAAGATAGATTTTTAGTTTTTAATGTTTTATTTGTAACTAATTTAGAATAAAATAAAAGTATAGAATTTTCATATAGGTTGAAATTAATGGTTAAATGGTTGCTCAGAATTAATTAATTTTTAATTTGCCTTTTTGAGGCTTATGTGCAATCACTGGTGATGCAACAAAGTTGAGCAGAGTTTTCCTGTATATACTGTAAATGAGCAGTTATGCAATGCAGTGGCCACCAATGGGAATGCAGACAGTGAAAGTCAGGTGATTTTATTACTATTAGCAACCAGCAGCATCAAAACTTCACAAACTCTAGAAGTTAATTCAGCATGAATGCACCTTAAGTGATCCAAAGAACCATTCAAGAATATTTACTTTTAACAGTCTAGAACATGCATGTATTCTGGAGTCAACCAAAGATTTTGATATTGTGGCACATTTGTCCATTTCTGGAAGTCAATTCTTCTGTACAGGTTTAGTCTGAGGCCTCAGTGGTACGATGTTGTATTTTATGTCAATAACATGCTGTTCATGAAGTGAAAGAGACAGTGAGGGAGAGAGAAATAACATGCCAAGGAGAGCAGACATGTGAAGCGTCATGAGTTATTGTGCATTTTGTAGCTCTATGTGAGGTTTTTTTTGAGTGTGTGAGTAACAGATTGAGAAGTATTTTATTGGGATGGCAGTTGTCATGGTGCACAAGTGTAGCACATTCCTGCCTGGGTTGTCAAGGACTAGCTTACATGTCACACTTGTCTATTGAAATGACTGTCGCACACATTAAATAACCAAACGATTGCAGCATCCAATGAATGTTCTGACAGGGAGGTCTGACATGAATCCTAAACACTACATGCCAAATTAGGTGAATTTGATGGTGCTAAATTGTTACGATACTGTCCGACACCAATTAGATACTGTCATATATCTGTCAAACTCCAGCAGGAAATCTCACTGAAGACTAATTGCAGAAATATTTACCCAGTGTTCCTCAGCCTGTGAGGGAATATCTCTCTCCCTCTCATTGCCTTTTATTTTGCCAGGTTTTATCTTCTGCTATCTCTTAGAAGCATTAACTCTGTGATGTTCCTTGAATGATCCATATCAAACACAATCCATCTTTCTATCAAGGACAACAGACATAGGACAGATAGTCCCTCTTGTATACCTTTCCCCACCTCATGCCATTATCTTTTCCATCCCTGTCAGTTTTACATCTGCCCTTATGTGTCACTCTCGTCTTCATCTCTGTTATCCTGTTTCATCCTATGTCACGTTGTCCCTAGTCTCTCAAAGCCAGACTTTTGACTCCAGGCAAAACGTTTGGTTGTCTTGCAGCTTATTCTACCCAAGAACCGCCCACTTTCTACCTGCATTTTCCATTTTCTCTGACACCTGACACTGTTTTTGCTTCTTTGTTGAGTGTTTAATCTATTACTCTGAGCATGAATTTCTCTGATTTCATCCCACAGCACAGTTCAACTTGATTCCTGTGGGTCTGCGGATAGTGGCCATTCAGGGAGCGAAGAGTGGCTTCTACCTGGGCATGAACAGCGAGGGATACCTCTACACCTCCGTAAGTGACTGAATTCTCTTTTAAGGATTGATGATTATCATAATTAGGATCATTATGACGGTGCCCTTCATGTGTCTCTACAATAATGAATCACAGATAATTGACGATGTGCAGCTTTTGAGGGGTAAATAATTATGCAGAGCGTTTAATTACTCTCCTTATAATAAAGAGTTTAGTCAACCAGACTGGTGTGAAAAAGGATGGCATAATTAGGATGATGCAGACTCATTGGTTCTGAAAACTGCAGGCTTTGTTTATGGCACAAAATTACCCATTTTGGACCTAGCTGTGAAGTTCTTGGATGCTCTCCGTGGTTCTGAATTGGCAGGTCGCTTTCCATGGTGCTGAACTTCTCTGGCTATATTGTAAGTGTCCAATTCTGTTTCCAGAGGGTCACCTTCCTGCAGAGCTTACCTTAATTTGTTTAATTAACAGGTTTGAGCTAAACTTTGCAGGAAGGCGGCAGAATTGGACACCCCAGCCATCAAATTCTTCAGGTTCTCTCCACTGGTATTACATTTTTGTGATCTTGTTGTCTTTTTCCAGATTTAAGAGCTCTAATGCCACAACATCAAATAAAATGGTTCAGTATGCAGTTCTATATACACTACTGTTAAAAAGTTTAAAGAGATTTTAATGTTTTTGAAAGAAGTATCTTATGCTCACCAAGGCTGCATTTATTTGATTAAAATACAGTAAAAACTGTAATACTGTGAAATAATACAATTTAAAATGACCGTTTTCTATTTTAATATATCTTAAAAAGTAATTTATTCGTGATGCAAAGCTGAATTTTCAGCAACCATTATTTCAGTATTTAGTCTCACACGTGACATGACCCTACAGACATCATTCTAATATGTGATTTGGTGCATCCTAACTGAATAAAATTATTAATTTCTAGAAATATTTATAGTTATATTAATATATAACATTAAAAAGAGTATAAAATCACTTGTTTTTCCTAAAGAAACATTGTCCAACAGCGACACCAGCAGGTAAAGTTACAGCAGGAGTCCTCGTCTCTCTCGCCTCCCCTGAGCCCATTGAGTTTTAACAGACCCCCAAGCATGAGGTGAGTTTGGTGGGGGTAATTGAGAATGAATGGGGGAAAGTCACGTAAGAGGAGTTGTGTTTGTGTGTGTTCGCGAATCAGTCTGAATGAACAATATAATGGCATTAATAGGAAGACAAAAAAGTAAACAAACAACTAACACTTAGATATAATCACTTTGTTACATCAAAATAAGACTTAAAATGGCATGAAAACATGATCTGTGGGATATATATAGATATATATTGGTGTCATATATATATGACACCAAACGTTTGAATAGTAGTGTATTTAGCCACAAAACATTCCAAAAAGATTAACCTTATTAGAAAAGCAACAAAGTTAAAGTTATAGATTCTTAAAGGATTTTAGAAATCTCTTGTGGTTCATTTCAAATCCTGCGTTAAACTTACTAGAGGCCCTATAACCATATGGGATATGTGCCGTTACTGTTCCCAAAGGTCATGGTCAAGCTTTTGCCATAAAAATAAAAACAATAACAAAGGATTAGCCCATGCAGTGTGACCAATTACCCAAATTGTGCTCGATGTGGAGTAGAGTGGAAAGCAGCAGCATTAGCTGGCAAGGTGGAGCAGATATTTAGACAGTGTCATGGCTAGAGCAGGATAAAGAGAACAGAGAGCGTGATAAGACAGCTCGCAGAGAGAGATATTAAGTGTGTGTTTGTTGGGCTGTGTATGTGTGTGTGTGCATCCCAGAGCTGCCTATTAGAATGGGAGATGAGAGAGCTTTTGTCTCCTGCCTCTCTGTGAACTGAGAAATGAGGGGATTTTCTTCTCAAAAGTGGATTTGGTTAAAAGGCATCTGTCTTTAATTCAGAGCCTGCATCGCTTACAGACACGTTGCAAGATTTGGGACATCCTGTCTTGTGTCTGTTATCCTAAAACTGTCCCTCCTCCCCATGTCTTTTTATGTCTTGGGTCTGGTCTGTCCGTCCTTTCCTGTACCTGTCATTTTCACCATTTCCTTTCATTTGGACTCGTCCTTAACAGCTCTGTCCTTTCCTTGCTACCGTAACCATCTGAATTTGTCCTTTCTGTGCCCTATTTCAGTCTTTAGCACTCAAGCGAACACTATTTCTGCTTGCAGTCGTATCAAAGAACACTACATTGAATTCTGGGTAAATTGTGTGCAAAGGGATGGTTTATTTTAAACAATGTCAGATGGGGTTGCGTAAGCAGATTAATTTGGGAATGATATCTATGTTTACAATGCTGCTTAACTGGCATCTGGATACAGGAACTCATGGAAATTATTTCAGGGTTTTGTTATATCACCAGTCTGTGCATAAGATTGTTTAAGCATAGGGTTTATATGCGAGTGCAAGTGTGTGTTTGATACCCATCGGCTTAGAGAAAGTATGTGTAACTGAACAGATTAATATGTGAGACTCGGAGGACACAGCCAATGAGGAAACACCTCACTCCCGGGGGCATTTTTTTTTCTCTGCATGTTCCCGGTTCCCTCCCCTCTTTCCACACTGCAGTTAAAGAGAAGGTCATTCATAAAATGCGACTATATTGTCAAGCTCTGTCAGTATCTCATTGTAATAAGCCCACGTAAATTAGACGAACTGCCTCAGGGATTGTGCTTTTCTGCCACATAATGGATCCCCTTGGGCAGACATACCCCATGTCCTCATGAAGCGTTTGGTGTAATGACCATTAAGGTTTAAAATGCACCATTGGATATAGAACGGGCATTTCAGCTGCATGATTTAAAAGGTTAAAATACACAAAATTAGCAATTATGACAATATGCCTTTTGAATTAGGCACATCGAAACATTAGAGTTAGACTTTTTACTGCTATCTTAAAGGGGGTCATATGATGCAATTTCAATTTTTCCTTTCTCTTTGGAGTGTTACAAGCTCTTGGTGCATAAAGAAGATCTGTAAAGTTGCAAAGACTAAAGTCTCAAATACAAAGAGATATTCTTTATAAAAGTTAAGAGTCAGCCACACCTACCTAAAACGGCTCGTTCTAACATGCCCCACATGTTTACGTCACAATGTGGGAAGATTTGCATAACGTGCCCAAATGTTCACGCAAAGAAAGAAGGTGTAACTTTGATTCTCGGTGTAGTATTGTTGCTGCCGCCGGCGCCACTGCCATGTTGTGGAGTCACTGTGTGTTTTGTTGTGAAAGCGAAACTACTTTGTTTGGTCTTCCAAAAGAGGACACGACTAGAAATCAGTGGTTAAGTTGTATTTACAACACTGTTCCAGAATAGTTCAACCCAAATATTCAAATGTTTGCAGCGCATTTTATGGAGGACTGTTTCTTGATCGTGGGAAGGCTGTGGACAAAGGCTGTTTCTATAAAGTGGGGCAGTTCCAACTTTGCAAGGACAGTCTGGTGCTTCTGACTCACAGTCTGTAAGTACATTTACATATTTAAAGAATTTGCCACTGATGATTCAAACGCGAGTTTTGAGCAGTGTAGAGTAGCGCTTGTTGTTTGTCATTTCTCCGATCACAAATGCAGACATGGCTTTATGTTTATGCAGCGCGATACGCAAGGCAACGCTTAAAAAGACAGTATAAGTCATTATAATCAGTAATTATGTGCCCACTGGATGCTACAAATGCCTCATTTGTAATGCATTTTGTTGGTTTTGTCTTGTCGCGCTGGGACTCTGCATCACAGTATGTTAAGTGGCATAACATTTCCGTCACACGCTTGAGGAATTCGGCCAATCACAACGCACTGGATAGCTGGCCAATCAGAACACACCTCGCTTTTCAGAATGATGAGCTTTGTAAAAATCGACACGTTTCAGAAAGGCGGGGCATAGAGGAGAAACAATAATGTACATTATGTGGAAAATAAACCTTAAAACGCGTAAACATTGCATTACACCAAAGACACAAAATAATGTTCTTTTTAGCAACATCATATGACCCCTTTAAAGTACTCTCCTTTTTTATATTTAATGCTGGATGTCGTCTGCAAGGAACAGATGTTTTGTAATGCTATCCTTATTTGTTATTTATTAATACTCTTAACAGCCAAAACAACATTTGGAAGCCCTGATCATCAAGATCTGATGAATGCTGTCTATGATGGTTATTTACATACACTAATGTCTGGAAAAGGAAAAGAACAATTGAAAATGTCTGGAAAAGTCATTTGATGAAATATTAAAAGTCATGGAAAATGTGCTCCAAAATATTTCAGCAGCTAAATATTCTCGTGTTCAGCAAAACTTGTTTGGCAACCAAATCGTTCTTTGATTATTTTCTGTTAATTGGTTAAATGGTTCACAAAATAGCCTGAATGATTTATCACAATGATTTTTGGAAATCCCACACTCTTAAAAATAAAGGTTCCAGAAGTTTTTTTTTTATTTTTTTCACAGCAGTGACATAAAATAACCATTTTTGGTTCCCCAAAGAACCTTTAAGTGAAATAACTTTTGTTTTTCTTTCTTGTGATAAACATTTTAATGATCTAAATAATATTTTTCCACTATGAGCCTGTGCAATCAACAGTTTAATGTAACCATGGATGGATGCCAATAAAGTACCTTTATTTTTTTAAAGTTGTGGAAATTCATTGGTCAAAAACAGGGAATCATGGAATTCTGTCATAAATATCTGGAGCTATTTAATGTTTGAACTTCTCTTTTCTGGACTTATATGGATGGTAACTGTCAAGGTCCCCAATATGTATATATATATATATATATATATATATATGTATGTTTGTGTGTGTGTACACTGTATATATAGTCTTTTTTTAGTTTTACAGTATAAAACACTGCACATTTTCATTGCATTAAAAAGAGCAGCTCAGAAACATCCTTTGTTTGGAACAACATGAGGATGAGTGAACAGTTCTGGCTGAAATATTCCATTGAGTTCCAACCATACAGAGATCAGCACTGAGCTGAAAGCTTTCCTGGAGCCTTCATTGTTCTGCATGTTTAATTATCCAGGAACTAGCTGTGTGTATGTGTGTGCGCATTGGCACAGTAGCCCTGGAGAGCGATGAGGAACGGACTGCTGAGGGAACCTCCACGCTATACCACGACTGAGGTGCCCTTGAGCAAGGCACTGAACCCCCAGCTGCTCCCCGGGCGCCGCAGCATAAATGGCTGCCCACTGCTCCGGGTGAGTGTTCACGGTATGTGTGTGCACTTTGGATTGGTTAAATGCAGAGCACTAATTCCGAGTATGGGTCACCATACTTGGCCACATGTCACACTGTTGGTCTACGGTAGAGGGGGTTGTGTGGGTATCGAGATCTATGAGATACCTGTTGTGGAGTTAAGAAAATGGTTTCCAGATAAAAATAGAGCCCGGTCCTGTCCTGACCCATTTTATAGACAGTATGCTCTGGAAAACCCCCCCTGGGCTGAGTGAGAGAAAGATACGGGAAGTGGGAGGCGCTGACACAGTTGTAAGGTTCTTGACAGAAATAATTGTGGGCCTGTTGCCATGATCAGCCTGTATTCAGGCGACACAGGCTTCGATTTAAACTCGCTCCAAACAAAGTTTCCACTAAATAACTTGAGAGTATAATGACATTGTCTGAGCACAATAGGTGCATGTGTGGGTGTGTGTGATTGTGTGACCTCAGACAAGACGTGTATAATGTGTGTTGCGGTGCCTTTATCTCAGGTTTGATAAATGGTTTCCATAGACTCCCTTCTCCACAGATGGTATTGAGATTCAAAATGCTCCTGTCACTGAGATGCAATCACACCCATCACACTGCAGACTCAAAGAAACACCTGTAATTTCTAAAGGTAAATGAACAGCCAGAGACTTACTGATATGAATCCAAACTTGAACATGCAATTGCTTCCAAACACACCTCATTCCCAGCATTCCCTCACAAGCTGACGGGGAGAGAGAAACAGAAGTGTAAGTGATTCAGTAATCTTCTCTTTTCCCCTTGCAGGTAATGAACTGCAGATTGTAGCTGTTCATCCCCATAAACCCTCTGCGGCATTTTAATCTGCCTCCATTTCCCATAAGCCCCCATATGAACCCTAGTACCCTTCAACTGAGTCTTGTTATTCCGTGGCCTCTTGGTCTTTGCCCAAGCTGATCTTATTAGTATTCCTAGGGATTTTTAAGCATGTTGATAGATACTAATATGTAAAATATCATGTATATTAAATTTGTGAACTTCAACAAGGAGAGGAGCTCACACACATAATGGTAGAAGATTTCTTATAAAAATACTTTATTTAGAGGCCAAAAAGCGCTCAGTGAAAAGACAAATGATGCATTGACACTGATGATGATGTGAATCGAAAAACACATTCTACTAATATATACACACACACTGTACATACTGTCACACTACACTTGGAGCACGGAACGAGGAGACACAGAGATAACTTCAAACCACAGTCTTTTAATAATCCAAACACAAGGGATACGTAGGAGACACATGATTGACGTTCACAACCGACAAACACTGACTGAAAGGACTAGGGCTTTTAAACATCGGATAATTGGGGAAAGAACTAGACACACCTGGAATTAAAATTAACACAATCAACGGGAGACAGAAACTGGGTCACAGGGAGCAAAAACGCACACAGACAGGTCCATAACCCTGACATAATGCCCCCTCACGGAAGGTGCGTCCTTGCACCATAGAAACAACATGGGGAGGGGGTTCCGGAGGAGGACGAATATGCGGGAGGAGGCCGGCAGACAGATACCAGGGGGGCGACGAAGGAGGGAGGAGACATGAGGGACCCGGAGCAGGAGGAGCTCAGCAGGACCCAGGCCACAGTCATAACAGCGGCCCACGGTGGAGTCGATGGTGGGAGGAGCCATGGAGGAGGGATGGCCACCGACTCCAGGGGGGCAACCAACGGCAGCGGAGCAGGTGGAGGAGGAGCCCGAGGCGGAGAGTCAACGAGCCAGGGGGATGCCGAGGATCCAGGGGGCCAGGGTGCAGCCGAGGGCTCTGGCGACCAAGGTGGAGGCGGATATCCGGAGATCCACGGCGGAGCGACTGAGGACCAAGTTGGAGCTGGCGGGAGGAAGGAGCCCAAAGGAGCCGGTGGGACGGAGCGACGAGGCGCAGCCAGAGGAGAGGAGTCCAGAGGTGATGGCGGGTCGACGCCCGACCAAGGTGGAGCCGGAGGGACGAGGGAGCCCGGTGGAGCTGATGGATCGACAGTTGACGGTGGAGGCGAGGGAGCTAGGAGCCGAGGTGGAGCCGCTCGGTCTACGGGCCGAGGCGGAGTCCGGGCCTCGGAGGCGGAGGTGAGGGATACTCCGAGCCTGGCGACGCTGGAGGATGGCAGTCCCGCGGGGCTCGCACTGCAATGATGGTGGGCTGAGGGCGAGCAGAGGTGCTGCCAGCTGACAGCGGTGGAGGAGGCTGGAGCGGGTGGGAGGGCGGGCATTTTCAAGGAGCGGGCACTGGAGGGCACTCTGAGCTGGATTCGGGGGCTGGATCCCTCCCCTCTTCGTTTTGGCACTTATGTCCCACCATAGTCAGCACACCCTCAGCCATAATGCAGGGGGCAGAGCTCCTCTCCGCACTCACACCGCCCATGGCTTGCTCCCTCATGGTGGGCACTGTCGCTAGCTCTCGCACCTGGTCTGACGGGCTGGGCTCAACTGCCGAGGCAATCCTCTGCTCAGTCGCTTGGCTTTGCTTGCGGATCGCGGCGGGAAATTGCTCTCCGTCATCGGTGGGCTCAGGCTGATGCTCCGTTCTGCGGGGAGATGGTGGGCTTGGCTCTGGGTCCGGAGTGGATCCGGCGAGATCCTCCACGGGGCAGATGGTGAGTGGCGACCCGTTTCTCGCCAGAGTCCACTCCACGAAGGCGGCGAATTCCTCCCAAGGACCATCTTCGGACGACAGCGCTCTGCACTCAGCGTTCAGGCTTGCATCATAGAAAGAGCAGAGCGCGTCGTCCGGGTAGCTGGTGATGTTAGCGATAAACAGGAACAGTTTGGTATGGTCCTCGAGAGCTTTGTCTTCCTGCTCCAGCAGGAGGATGAGAAATTTGGGGCGAGTGAAGGGATCCATGGGGACACAATGGAAAGAAAAACACAGGGAGAAAAATGGAAACAAAACGGAGGGTACAAACGGAGGTAACTGTTTAGGTCGGTTCTCCTGTCACACTACACTTGAAGCACGGAACGAGGAGACACGGCGATAACTTCAAACCACAGTCTTTTAATAATCCAAACACAAGGGGTATGTAGGAGACACAGGAACACATAGATTGACGTTCAGAACCGACAAACACTGATTGAAAGGACTAGGGCTTTTAAACATAGGATAATTGGGGAAGAACTAGACACACCTGGAATTAAATTAACACAATCAACGGGAGACAGAAACTGGGTCACAGGGAGCAAAAACACACACAGACAGGTCCATAACCCTGACACATACATTGCCATATATATACACACTGCCATTCAAAAGTTGAATGATCAAATACAGTTAAACTGTAATATTTTGAATACTAGTACAATTTTAAATAATTTTTTTCTATTTTAAAATACCTTAATATGTCATTTATTCCTGTGATGGCAAAGCTGAATTTTCAGCATCATTACTCCAGTCTGCAGTGTCACATGATTCTTCAGAAATCATTCTGATATGCTGATTTGGTGCTCAAGAAACATTTATTATTATTATCAATTATTATCAAACATTTTGAAACATTAGTGTATTTACTGTCATTCTTTTTAATGCAATGTCAAGTTAATGCAACCTTAAAGTGAAATTGGCATTATTCTAATAATGATCATTATTTCGAACTGTAGTACACTATTGCATGTCCTGTATTAAAGTGGACATTTTTGTGTAGAAAAAAAAAAGTTTATATTGTACTCCTTGGCAGTCTGATCAAATAATGAATCAATAACAGTTGATTTAACCAACCATATATTCATCACACTGGAAATGGAAGGGTCAAGATGAGTGCACTGCACAGTGGGATACAGTATCTCATGCTGTGTTCTCTGGTTTTAATATGTCATTTATTCCTGTGATGGCAAAGCTGAATTTTCAGCATCATTACTCCAGTCTGCAGTGTCACATGATTCTTCAGAAATCATTCTGATATGCTGATTTGGTGCTCAAGAAACATTTATTATTATTATCAATTATTATCAAACATTTTGAAACATTAGTGTATTTACTGTCATTCTTTTTAATGCAATGTCAAGTTAATGCAACCTTAAAGTGAAATTGGCATTATTCTAATAATGATCATTATTTCGAACTGTAGTACACTATTGCATGTCCTGTATTAAAGTGGACATTTTTGTGTAGAAAAAAAAAAAGTTTATATTGTACTCCTTGGCAGTCTGATCAAATAATGAATCAATAACAGTTGATTTAACCAACCATATATTCATCACACTGGAAATGGAAGGGTCAAGATGAGTGCACTGCACAGTGGGATACAGTATCTCATGCTGTGTTCTCTGGTTTTTTACTGCACGTTTTGTAGAAAATGTAGTTCATTCTGGCAATCTAAGCATACAGAAAATGTAAGAATAGTATGCTATTCTATGTGTTTCACTCGTTACAGATTCATGTGTGTCATTGGTGTCACAACAGTTCTGATCAATCTTTACACACACTACAGAATGACAATAAGAAGTCAAATTAGGTAAATGGGTTAACAAATCAATATGATGGTGTTAAATACATTTAATGAATCTCATTTATTATAAGTACAATTTAAACAACCAATTCGATTAATCTTTGACCCTCAAAAGATTTGTAAACATTTGTACATCTCTAAAGTTGACAGTTGACATTTTAGATGCTGTCAGCACCTTGATATTGTAAATAACACTTTACATGCGAATAAAAATGAGATCCCATTACTTTGCCACATGCTTATTAGTAATACTTCCTGGTTGTCAGCCCTGTTCCAGGTCGTTCATTAAAACAGGAGATGCCATCTAACATTCCATAACATGAATCTTATTGAGCGGGACCCTCCATTCATCACTCAAAACAAAGATAAATGCCATCAGCGATCTGGAATAGCCCCGCCCACCCTCGCCAGCTGCACAACCATCAATAAACGTCACCATAGGCAGAGCGTAAATGGATTATGACCTTGCCTGCATTCGTTTCATCCATCTATTGATGTTTCCTAATGCAGCCCTGCATGCTTCATAGACTTATGTAATGTTGTATGCCACTGAACATCTGCTGAACACACAAACTTACAACAGCAAATGCGTCTTCCCACACACATTTATATATACGTAGCAAGATACATTACACATATGTACATATATGTACAAATATGAAAGGATTAACTGAGGCATAAACATATTGGGCAGCAAACATACACACACACAAACACAAGCTTTTGCTCATGAAACGTAAGCCCCATTAAGAAGCTTTATGTTTATGATCATGGACGAGACTGGCCCCAAATGACATATACAGACAGATTATGGCACTATTGGGGCCACTTTCGGTCAGACAGCATCAGTTCTGCAGTGGAAACCAAAGAGTGAGGGTTTAACCTGGTTAGCATTGTCCAGTTAGCCCCTACTGGTGGATACCGTTACTACATCTTTCTCTACGGAGTGTTGCAGGGATGTATTTTTGTAAGCCAAAACACGGAAACAAGTATTTTAGCACTTCTCGTTCTATTGTCCAGAAGTCAATGTTTTTTTTTTGTAGGCCAGAACCCAGAAACAAACTAGCACTGTAGTACTTCTGGTCTTTTTTTTAAAGCTATTACTTGTCTTGAAAAAGATGACTAGATGGGACTACGGAGGTTGTTGGTGACATTAAACATCATCCTGTCTAGCAGGAAAATTTATTTTGCTTATAATCAACTATTCAAACTCAAACTTTCAAGGAAAATAAAGACTTTTTAAATTAGGGCAGAAAGAGTTGTCAGAACTTTAGTGATGGTGACGTTAAAGCCATGGTGTAGTAGTTTATTTATAGCCTAGGTTTTTACTTCTGGTGAATGTATTTAAGCTTCAAAATTAATAAATGTTGTGTTCATTTATGAAGATTAACATGATGAACAAAATGTGTAAGAATCATAAACTTTTGTGGGTTACAGTTAGCATCCCCATGGTTCCTGCAACAAAACCCAATATAGGACAATAATTCAATACTTCTCCAATATTTCTCTCAACAAAAAAACAATTTCCATTGGAAAAATCCTATTGGGGTTTTGTTAAGGGAACTAGGGGGATGCTCACTTCTGAGTTGGCCTACAAAAATGCATAATCACTGCAGTACTCTATTGACAGCCATTCAAAAGTAAATAAGACTCTACAAGCAAATATTTTGCAAATATAATTTTTTTCCCCCAGGATGCATTTAATTCCTTAATTGGCTGCTGGCTGTCCTGTTCCTTCATTTTATTTTTTTCCTGTTCTCCGCCAGTGCCATAGGCCTTCTCCATTCGCAGTAAGTATGGCACTCATTTATAGCTTGAGTCATACCTTTGGTATCCCAGTGTTCCTTTGTGGCAGAGATGTTTTGTTTTGTGTGTTTCCCATGATCTTGAGATGAAGGGCATATTTCTCGGTCTACGTCCTGTCTCAGTGCAACACCTATAGCTGTAGTCATGGATTTGGGACTAATACAGTTTCACTGAATAATGCATGTGTCTTTGAAATAGCATAATTGATATCAATTATTCAACCGTGTCTTCAGCATTGTGTTACATTTCCAGAACTTCCTGCTGAGAATGAAATGGACTTTGAAGGTCACGGTGATTTCAAAATTTCAAGAATTTCAAAACAGCTGTGTTGCAAGACTGAAGCCTCTATAACAAGATTTTGTTATATGCTCTCTTACGGACATTTAAGAGAGTCTAAAAAGTGTTGTATCAGATGTTTTTATTGTCGTTGACATTTTAACGAGACTATTAAATTTTTCATCTGTTTAAGTTATTGTGATGGGTGACAGGCCTTGTGGAACATTGCAGACTGCTCTTTGTAGCACTTGAGCGGGCGCTGTAAACTGCCCCCACATTAAGTGTTTTTGCATTTGCCATGTGGCAGTTACAAGGCCATTAACTCCACTTCGACGAGAGACAGAAGCAACTCACACAGCAGTCGGATCCCACTCTGTCCGTCTGTCAATTTCATGCTCTCTGAACCAAAGGATGTAAGAAGAAGCTTGCAGAACATCTTGGATGGGGACGTCATAGCTCAGATCCTGTGGTGGCTGCTGAGTGTGTGGATGTATGTTTTGTTGAGTCTGCACATTTGCTAGTATGTGTAGTTCACACTTGGATAAAATTGAGGGGGGAAAAAATCATAATTTAAAGATAAAAAAAAATCAATCAACATTATACAGTACATCTCCAAGTTTCTGTGTAGTGCTGCAGCCAGTTGTAGATACATATATATATTGTTTACATTTCAAATAACATATGGTACAGTACTTTTGAACTGAATTATTTTTCTAAATAAGAAAAGAAATAACATCAAGAATATTTTGCACATCACTCTATATGATAAGTTAGTCACACTAAAGTATAGACTAAGGCTGCATTTAATGTAGATTGATTAAAAAAAATATATATATTGTCATACATAGTATGAACTTATCATTTAGGTATCCATAAATTTTTTATTATATTTTTAAAGGGGTCATATGATGTTGCTAAAAAGAACATTATGTGTATTTGGTGTAATTAAATGTGTTTATATGGTTTAAGGTTAAAAAACACATTATTTTCCACATACTGTACATTATTGTTTCTCCTCTATGCCCCGCCTTTCTGAAACGCATTGATTTTTACAAAGCTCATCGGTCTGAGAAGCGAGGTGTGCTGTGATTGGCCGAATACCTCAAGTGTGTGACGGAAATGTTACGCCCCTTACCATACTGTCATGTAGTGATGGGAAGTTCGGTTCTTTTCCACGAACCGGTTCTTTCGGACAGTTCAATTCAATAAACCGGTTGAAAAAACCGGTTCACCGGTTCTTTTACGCTCGACGTAATGGCGTCAAGTCTATCGCGGGCTTAACACATTCAAATATAAAGTCAGTAATCATAACATCAGTCAATTAAAACATCATTATAATGTGATACGTTTCTTACGATTTGGACTTTTGTATCTAAAGCATCAACACATATACAGGCAGTGATCTGCAAACTAGGATGTTTTACAGTTATGACGTCAATAAATTAGTCTTCATCAGCGCAGAAACTATGCTCCACTTACTATGTATAATCCATTACGGTTTATTTGTAATTAAGTAAATTTACGTTTCGCCGGATTGCCCTTCATTCAAGTCTTCGGTTTACCCGAGCTCAACACACACATATAAGCCACACCATCACACGGACTCTTTGCAAAGTCTTGATTTGCCCTGGCTGTCATTTCCGAGCGGTATACCCGTGTTTGTTTTCTGTGCGTCTGATCTTGGACTGTTTCCTGATTCTCTGATTGTTATCTGCCTGCCCCGACTTGGATTGTTTCACCTGGACTCTGATTTAGTGATGGGAAGTTCGGTTCTTTTCCACGAACCGGTTCTTTCGGACAGTTCAATTCAATAAACCGGTTGAAAAAACCGGTTCACCGGTTCTTTTACGATCGACGTAATGGCGTCATTGGCGATGACGTAATGGCGTCAAGCCTTTCGCGGGCTTAACACATTCAAATATAAAGTCAGTAATCATAACATCAGTCAATTAAAACATCATTATAATGTGATACGTTTCTTACGATTTGGACTTTTGTATCTAAAGCATCAACACATATACAGGCAGTGATCTGCAAACTAGGATGTTTTACAGTTATGACGTCAATAAATTAGTCTTCATCAGCGCAGAAACTATGCTCCACTTACTATGTATAATCCATTACGGTTTATTTGTAATTAAGTAAATTTACGTTTCGCCGGATTGCCCTTCATTCAAGTCTTCGGTTTACCGGGCTCATAACATTGGCACAGAATCAGTTGTCCAAAAGAACCAGTTCGGTTCAGACGTGCTGTGTCAGTCATAGTAGGCCATCTGTTCAGTAGCTTCACTCTGAATCGCGCATGCGCAGTATCATCAGCTCATCGATTCTCAAATCGGACGTGTCCGAAAGAAACGGTTCTCGGTTCAGTGTACTGGTGATCCGAAAACCGATGCAACCGGTTCTTGACTCGAGAACGAGAACCGCTCCAGCAGTGGGCGTGTATGTTCGTTATCCGGCTGCTCTGCTCGTGTTCATCTTCAGTTCTCTCTTCACAGCAGTTCAGTCAGTGTACTGTTTGAGTAAATAAATTACTCCGGGATATTGGTTTATTTCGACTCAGAGGGAGTGTCAGCCATGTTAAAAAAGTGAATAACTTAAGTAATTTGTGGATTAATGCTTGCTGGAGACGCGAACCGTTTCAAATGATTCAGTCTGATTTGGTGAACTGGTTCAACCGGTTCACTAAGAAGAACCGGTTAAATCGAACGATTCGTTCGTGAACCGGACATCCCTACTGACATGCCGTGTCGGAGCGACGAAAGGAAAACTTGAAATCGCATCATATGACCCCTTTAAAAACCATTATAAACGAGGCATTTGTTGCTTCTAGTGGGGACATAATTACGGATTATAATAAATACTGTCTTTTTATGCGTTGTGTTGCATCGCACCGCGTAAACATAAAACCATGTCTGCATTTGTGATCCGAGAAATGACAAAGAACAAGCGCTACTCTACACTGCTCAAAACTCGCGTTTGAATCATCAGCGGCAAATCCTTTACATATGAAAACGTACTTACAGTCTATGAGTCAGAACTGCCGGCATTGTAGTCTACTATCCCAGGATCAGGAAACAGTCCTCCATAAAATGCGCTGCACACATCTGAATATTTGGGTTGAACTGTTCTGGACCAGTGTTGTAAATACAACTTAATCACTGATTTCTAGTCATGTCCTCTTTTGGAAGGACAAACAAAGTAGTTTTGCTTTCACAACGAAACACACAGCGTCACAAACAGCGGGCTTGAGTGAGCAGCGGCGGGCGGGCTAGAGTGAGCGGGGGCCGGTGGGCTTGAGAACGGCACGGCCGGCGGATTCGACGAAGGAGCAACCGGCCGGATTGCAGCAACCTCATGTGATCAGCTCTAGGCATGACGAAGCGGATATCGTCCTCTTTTGGAAGGCCAAACAAAGTAGTTTCGCTTTCACATTGAAATACACAGTGCCTTTACTTTAGGTGGCAGCAACAACACTACAGCGAGAATAAAAGTTACGCCTTCTTTCTTTGCGTGCACATTTGGGCGGCGTTATGCAAATCTTCCCACATCGTGATGTAGACATGTGGGGGCGTGTTAGAACGAGCCGTTTTAGGTAGGCGTGGTTGACTCTTAACTTTTATAAAGACTATCTCTTTGGATTTGAGACTTTAGTTTTTGCAACTTTACAGATCTTCTTTATGCACCAAGAGCTTGTAACACTCCAAAGAGAAAGGACAAATTGAAATCGCATCATATGACCCCTTTAATTATTTATATTTATTAATTTACACAAACCATGCATTTTCTGCTTTAAATTTTGTTGTTGTTTTCTGTAATGTATGCATGCACACACACACATATATATATATATGTGATGTGATGTGTTTTTGCATGTGTATATTTATATGATAACATTTACAAAAACATTTCAAAAACAAAGTAAAATGATACAGCTTTTAACACCATACATCTGTCAGGATTATGGACTATTCTGTGTGTGTTTTTGCCCCTGTGACCCAGTTTCTTCCTCATGTTGATTGTGTTAAGTTGATTCCAGGTGTGTCTCGTTCCTCCCCAATTATCCTGCCTTTAAAAGCCCTAGTCCTCTCAGTTCTTGTTTGTCGGGTCTACTTGTTGAATGTCCTTCTTGTTCTCGGTTTGCCTGTGGATTATTAAAGACTGTGTTATTCAAGTGCTCCTTGTTTACTCGTTCCTTGCTCCCGGAGTGAATTGTGACTATTACTATTATATTACTATTCTATGGTGTGACATTCAGAATAATTTATAATATGAAATATATTTCCTATTAATATGTTTTGAAAAATATTTGAATATATTTTGGACAAAAAAGTAAATTAAATATCAATATAAATACTGATAGTGTTGAATTGTAAAAAAAAAACTGCATACATATACAAATAAAAACAATTAATGTATACTTCTAGGAGTAGTTCAGAAAGTCTTCAGGAATTATGATGGCCATTTTATATATTTATAGAAAAATAAATTGTCACACCATATGGCTGTGTATGCCTAGAAAAGTTAAAATGCTTAAATCAGTGACAAACTTCTCACTGTTAAAGTCAGCGTAACCTGGAAGTTGAAGTATTTTAGTGACGTTCTTCCAAGTGAAGCCGAATACTAAATGAGAAAAAAGAGGCTTGATTTTAGGGCACCTTTCTCACCATCTCAGATTAATAGTTAAAAAAGTAAATATGATTAGGTTTGATTTCATGCAGACTTTAAAGGTCAGTTGCCCAAGTGTTTATGCATTGATTTTGAAATTGAGTAAGTTTAAAGAGCTAGCAGGGCTAGTTACCCTGTTTTATACAGAAGCTCATAAATGGGCAGTTTTCATGACCAGGTGAAACAGATACAATCAGAGACTTTTATGCGAATGGAGAGAAATGGAGGGGGGCAGCGAGAAGGAGGGGAGGAGAGGGGGTGGGGTGAGGGGAAGGTCAGAGTGCTGCTCTGCATGATAAAGATGTTGGCGCTGTCGTCAGGATTCTCTGCACGCAGGCCGGATATTACCTCTTTATCCACATGTCATTCCAACCCATTCTACCAAGATACACAAGCTGAAGGAGGCTGTCTAACTCCTTCATGAGTAAGAACAAAAGGATCAGCTTTTTATTTAAGCCTGTAATCACAGCTACTCAATGCTAACTCTCCCAAACACAGAGAGGAGCTCGCCATCTAGGTCAGGGGTTTTCAAATTGAGGTCCAGGGGACCTCCAGGGGGCTGCAAGGGGGTGCTAAGGGGTCCATGAAAAATGTAACTGAAAAAAATATATAAAATGTATTTTTAGGGCTGTCAGTGTTAATGTGGGTACTTAAGATGTCTATAAAATATTAAGTCTTTTTTTTTTACATTCACTAAATATAATAATACTAAAATAGTATATATTATATAATATAATTGTTTTTTTATTATTATTTATAAATATATATATAAAATACTTTAAAGTGTTAACAGTTTTAGAGAATATTAATAAAACATTTTTTTTTTTTTATAAAATGCATTTTTGTTTTGGCTGTAAATGATATTGACACTTAAAATATTAATGAAATGAGTGTATGTGCATGTGTGTCTGTAGTTTATTTTTATTTTCCCAATGGAAACTTATAGAAATTATTTACATTTTACATTTGTCTATACATTTATGTTTTTATTTATATGTAATAAAATATTTTTAAAGTTTTAATCTCAGATAACCTTAATAAAAGTAACTATTTTAGAGAATATTAATAATGATAATTTGCTTGAAAAAATAAAAATGAAAATATATTTTAATTTGGGAAACATTTATTTAATTATGTTGTGTTTATAATATTACATTTCATATTTTTCTCACACATTTTTTTTCTCACATATTTGGGGGTCCTTGGCATCAAAATGTTTAAAAGTCCTAACTTAGGTTGTCTTCAGGTCAACTCCTGGAGTCAGAGGATAGAGGTCAAGTTCTTAATGTCGTAAGATGGTACCACCACAACCTATAATGTGATGTATGTTGTGTAATAGGTCAAAGGTCAACTTTGGGGTCATATATTGGAAGACTGAACTTGAAAATGTGAGGTAGGAGGTGACGATGTCCTTCACGATGGCCATGGTAACTCTATTCATGCGATTAGATTGTTATTAGCATTCCATGAGGCTGATCATCTATTGATCTCCTCCGTCTGTGAGATTTTGAGGACATCAAATACGTGAGGCAAAAGCTGCTTAGTTTGATGCATAGGCCAAGAGGAAGGAAGGGTGGGTTGGATAAAATGAGTGAAAGAAAAAGAACGAGAGAGCTGATGAAGACAAATCTAAGAAAAAATCCTGAGCGTTGCATAGACTAAAAGTAGACAGGCAGAAATTTGGTCGTATTTGCTGGTTTTCACTCAAGTCGAGCTGATCTGCTTATTATCAGACCTGAAAAACTCCTGTAACCCGTTCATCCTCTTCCTGACCCCAGCATCTTCTCCGTTTCTCCTTACCTCACTCGGTCCAAATCTCTCAATCTCCGGTGGCTTGCCGAAAGGCTTCAGTCAGCCGTTTCTGCTTGGCTACCCTCAGTAAATCAATCCTGCTGATTGGGTCTGCTCTCTGACAGGGCAGGGACCCTGACGAAGACTAAGAGAGATGTATACATGTTGCTCCTGGTTACAGTCACCTGGCTACAGTGGCTTGGATTGGTGGGAAGGGCTGTAAGCGAAAGGGAGATGAATGGAAACAGCGAGGTTTGTTCAGAACAGGCTAAATTAAAGTTTTAGGTTGAAAGCGGAATGTGTGTTTCTTCATCTCAGGCCTTGACATTTTGAGCATCTATAGATTTGTGGGTTCTGCTTTCAAGTGTGCACATTTACATTTGCATGCCGGTATGTATATTGAGTGGAGCTCTCAGAGTACCTTTGGGGACAGCGTTAAGTTGATCAGTCATACAAATGAATGCAGTTTATGAGTAGAATAATCTACCTCCTGCTCTCCAGAGAACATTGCTTTCAAAGAAACACCATGATGGGATTTCTTCTTACTCTCAACAGATGCAGAGCAACCAATCGAAAGTACGACATGATGTTATTTCTGTGCGCAACATGCTAACTTTGTCATCTTTCTTATTCATATACATGTAAGTGCATGCATTTCAGATGTCTGTGCATACAAATATTAGCATATTTGTGTTTTTCATTCTTTGGCAGGAGAATTTCAACCCAGAGTGCAAATTCAAAGAGAGCGTGTTTGAGAACTACTACGTGACGTACTCCTCCATGCTGTACCGCCAAAGCCAGTCTGGACGCTCGTGGTACATCGGCATCAACCGGGATGGCAAAGTGATGAAGGGCAACCGTGTGAAGAAGACCAAAGCGGCTGCACACTTCCTACCTAAAGTTATCGAAGGTCAGATTACATTTTAAACTTCAGACATATTCAGATGCAGAATACAGATTAGCAAAGATTCCAAAATTCCCAGATGGAAAATCTAACTTAAAGGGGTAACTGAGTTTTGGTTTCTAGCTGGTTTAAGCTTGTCAATAGCTGGTCCAAGCAGGTGATAAGCTAGCAGACCAGTTTGGACCAGCAACAAACCAGCTAATGTGGTCAGTATGGTTTATAATAATAACCAAGCTAATGACCAGCCAATAACCAGCTAGTTTAGACCAAATTATAACCATTTTACACTAGCATAGACCAGCTAGTAACCAGCTTGCAGTATCTTAGACCAGATAATAACTATTTTACACTAGCATAGACCAGCTAGTAACTAGCTTGTAGTATCTTAGACCAAATAATAACCAGCTTCGACCACCTAATAACCATCTTGTGCCAGCTAATGACCATCTTAGATCGGCTAACCCTCTTGCACCAGATTAAATCAACCAATAACCAGTTTATAGCAGTTACCTGGATAAGCGAATTACCAACTTTCACCAGCTTGGACCAGCTATTGACCTGCTTGCACTAATGTAGACCAGATAATAACCAGATTGCACTAGTTTAGACAAGTTAATAACCAGCTTAGACCACCTAATAACCAGTTTACATCAGCTAATAACAATTTTAGATCAGCTAACAACCAGCCTGCACCTGCTTAAATAACTAGCAAATAACTAGTTTGCTCTAGCATAGACCAGCTAATATCCAGCTTCAACAATCTTAAACCAGATAATAACTACATTGTACCACCTAATGACCCTTTCCATTATTCAAATTAGTGGTCAACCGACATGGGTCTTCAATGGCAGATTCTTGAAGTTTTACATTGTACTATTTATGAACTGTAATTTTAGTTTCTCTGTTGTTGTTTTAAATAACATCCGTGTCTTTGTTCTTCTTGTTCCCTCAGTGGCCATGTACAAGGAACCTTCACTGCATGAGCTTGTAGCGGAGCAGAGCCCTCCACGCAAAACTGTAAAGACTTCAGACTCCCCTTCTCACCAGAATGGCAGGAAAGAAGCCCCTAGAGCTGATGCTTCATAGCACAGGGGGCTCACACAGGGAGGGTGAGGGACTACATTGACACTGAGAACTCCATTTTCCTTCATGCAATGGGGGCAGGAAAAGCTGTGTAAGTGGCTGCCATCTGTGGGTTTTTGAATGGGGCGTGATAATGACAGCAGCCCCTGGCTCTCTGCAATGTGCAGAGAATCCCTGCCGCTCTCCGCTGAACCAGCTCACATATATTTCCACTGACCCGGCATGACACCTGACCCCGCGTATGATTCGATAATCCTCTGCAAAAACATGTTTCTTTGCCCCACATTCCCTACTTGAGTTCTCTAAGAAAGATGAAAAATGCAAACAATATCCATCCTAACTGAATAATTCAATTGTCTTTTCTTTCCCTATGGTTTCTTTTTGTTTGAACGAAGAGTTTTGGTGTGGGAATGAGAGCGAGAGAGAGAGCGAGAGAGAGAGAGAGAGAGAGAGAGAGAGAGAGAGAGAGGTTATTATCCAATATCATCATAATGATTCCAGCAGATGAGACCCTCGCTGGTTCATTTTTTTCCTGTCATCA
This sequence comes from Sinocyclocheilus grahami, assembly GCF_001515645.1. Lineage (NCBI taxonomy): Eukaryota > Metazoa > Chordata > Actinopteri > Cypriniformes > Cyprinidae > Sinocyclocheilus > Sinocyclocheilus grahami. The sequence goes on along the minus strand of NW_015505257.1, from coordinate 1,289,827 downwards.
TTTTGCCAATTGCTGCTCTGTGCCATTCAGAACTATTGGAAGGGGTGCAGTAAAATTTTTTTTTTTTTTACCATTCAAGGAGGATCCAGTTCTATTGGTCAGCAGGTGTAGATTGATTTCTGCTGGGCCGCTGCCAGGGAAGCCAATGGCATTGTGCAGAATTTGTGATTGGGCAGCTTTTTAAATTAAACATAACTCTGTAGTTCCACTTCCTTCCACTGTCTGATATTCTCAGAAACAACCCGATGATGATAATGAGTTTAGATTGAATCCACAACCCAAACACATCTGTTTTTGGTTTAATTGTGGATACACCTGTAAGATCAAAAAAAAAAAAGAACTAAATTCTCTTGTGACGACTTTATTCATGTTTAATAGCCAGTGGGCTTGAAGCAGCATCCGTATCATTGGAAAACGACTGGAGATTCGGGGCAATTGTTTGATAGCTCTTTGATGGAATTCTTACAGGGGGTTACATGGAGTCCAGCCATGATTGCTTGAATTATTTACTCCATTTCCTGGGAACATTCGGCTCGTTCAAGCAACTCAGATGAGATATTTTAATATGCAAATTTAAATTGTGGCGAGCCGATCAATGACACAGTGTTTGTGTGGATTTAGACGTGAGTATTAGAGCGTGAAAGAGACAGAACGATGTGAAATTAACATCTGCTTCCATTATTTATTTATGTGTGTGTGGCTGTCTGAGCACACATGTGTAAACGCACTGACTTGCACACCACAGTTGATCATTTTAATGGTTTGGTCAAGTCTGGGCATTTTAATCTGCCTGGAAATGTTGACTGATGACCCACTCCAGGTTTCATAATTGACACATAACCAAGAGGAAGTGCTGCGACATCCAGGATCTCTTTGTAATTCCAAAGCCATCTTATTAGTCTACACACACCACACTCCGTAAGTTGTTACCAATGTGTATTTGAGTAAAACATTGGTCAACCAGCTTCCAAAAGGTGCCTGTTTGTCCTACAGAAGAGAAGTGATCTCCTCTTTGACATCATGCATTTGTTGGCCAATAGCAGCCGCTGGGGCTGTAGAAGGCAACGACCTGAGTGGTTGTAGGTGTGATAGGTTCACAACTTTGGTTTTGCTGTTATTCTGTCTGAGAAAGGTCATTTGCCGATACTTATTTCTGTTCGCATGGACTTAAAGTCCTTGAGCTGTACCCCAAACACCTGAAAAAAAATAAAAATAAATAAAAAAAATAAGTACATAAAATTAATCAAACTTTGACTAACAATATTAAATCAAAGGACTTAAAATATTTAGGAAAATACAACAGGAAATCAGCAGAATGTATAGTGGATGTTGGTGAAGGTTTGCGCATGTTGCAGAACGTTTTTAGCATGTTGAAGCATGGTACGTGTCTCGATGAAAGTTGGTAGCAAGTCGAATATTAAAAGAATATTCCAGGTTCAACTGAATCAACAGCAGATGTGGCATAATGTTGATTACACCAAAAATGCATTTAAACTTGTTCCTCATTTTCTTTAGAAAAAAACAAAAAAATCTAGGTTACAAAGTGATGCACTTTAAATGAATAAGAATAGGACACATTTTTTGATTTTCAAGCAGAAATGTGAAGGTTTTCATTTTATAAAACACTTACATTTATTGTTCTGTTTATTATAACTGTAAAGCTGTTTAAATTACCATTTTCTAATATTTTCTTTATGGTTTTAACTGTTTCGTTGTCATGGCAAGTAAAATTTAATAAACCTTTACACTGAAAAAGTAAGTAAAACAAAAAAAAAAACACTCAAACTGAAACCTACAAGCCAGCACACCTTTTTTTCTGATCAGGTCTTCCAAACGAAACGAATAAGAAAACAAGCCAGTCCTTTTCTTCCCTGTCCTCTTGTCTTCCAAAAAAGCAAAGTCTTCCACTAGCCAGGGCTTGCCTGAGTGTGGCAGTAACTGCCAAACAGAACATGGCTTCCTGCCTAAGCCCCGCCTCTGATCTTACAGTGAATGCAGGAACAGGCTGATTGGCTGACAGTCACCGGAGGCAGAGCTACACACACCTGTCCTACGAAACAGTATTGAGGCCTGCGTGGAGACCTGATGAAGGCTGACCATAGACTAACAGCCTGGGTCATCTGGCCATCCCCTGCGCTCCTAACCAGCATGGCGGACTTGCTGCTCTGAAATCCAACACACCTGGAGAATACTGGGAATCTATTGCATGCATCCCACTTCGGAAATACTAGGAAAGGACTCCCTGTTACAGAGCACAGGATCTCCTTAGCACCAACTCCTAACCTCCAACTTGCCATCCTGTGTACTATTCTAGAGCAATTATACATCTCTGGGTTAGGAGGAGGAAGGGGGTGTGTCTTATTATTACATATTATTGAATAAACAGTTATATTTGTATTATTGTAAGATGTGTGATGGACTATGTTGTGTAAAATGTTTTTAGGTGATCGCTGCTCCTGGTTTTAGAAAATTACCATGCATAACATCAGAGACATGTAGGAAACAGATGGCACAGACAGCTGCAGGTACTCACAGCCAAGCAGTCAGGTGACAGGTGACAGACAACCTCTGCTCCTTACACTTAGCATTGGCACACTGCGCACGGACAACACATACATACACATGAAATGCTCGCTGTGCGCAGTATTCATTTAACTTGTTCATTTTATGTCACCAGACCTTGACTAATCCTCTCACTGGCCACCTACGAACATCTGCATTATGTCACTGCATTACAGGAAGTCTCGCTAATCAGATGAGGAATTAATCAGAATTAATACCACAGGGTTGAATATAAACCACAGCCCACTCTCACTCTCGCATGCAGGCTCGTTATAAAATCGTAGATCATCTTCCTGACCCTTCAAGCAAACCGAGATAATTGTCTTGAATGCCTTTACAGACCCAACAAACTCTTAAAACAAGCTTCTTCTATATATTTGAGAATTAGCTGGCAGTTGATGGATTAATATGAGAAAATTACACGCAGAACAGGGTCTGAATTTCAGCGTGGGAGGACAAAACGAATACAGATCCCTCTGCTGTTTAACTAAAAGTAATCCTAGAAACTAATTCTAGATCAGGACACCTGCTGCTAGAATATTCTGAAATATTTCGAAGCCAGATCGCTTATAGGAGATAATGACACCATGTGGGTTAAACAAGGAAAGAGCGAAGGCATCAAAAATAAATTAAAAAAGATGGTTGTGCTGTGATCATTTCTCTGCAGGATGAAGGGAGAGTCTAAAATACTGTTGTAAGTTTTAGAAAACACTTTAGACATTTTTACTGTCTTGTTTTCTCGTGGTCACAGGGTTTTCACAATCTCAACATAAAAGTTGTTTTTGTCATGATGTTAGCTTTTGCAAACTATTTAACTGGCATCTTTTAAACATCATTATACAATCATTCATCAGTAAGTTGAAACATTTACGATAAAATTTAAAACCAACTGAAACCACATGTATACAAAAATATCACAGGTGTCAAGCCACTTGTTAAGATAATAATAATAATAATAGCCTAATAATAAATAAATAAATAAACAAACACATTATTAGATAAGGAGTAACTAAGTGATTCTCTTAATGAATAACAATAAAAATGACGTGACAAAACGATGTAGGCCAGGCTAATACAAAACCGTTTTTTTGAATCTCGATTCAACAATACTACAAGAACGAGGGTAAGAACTACTTGCGTACGCACGTGTTGTGAATCCTCTGGAAATCCTGTGTGGTTTTTGAGCTCATAAATACACAAAGTGTTCAAAAATATTTAGCGAATGACCCTCACTGACTTGGAAGTCAGTCTACCACTGACATAACATAGAGCTATTACAGTTGGAATGAGTCCCTGAACGACGAAAAACGAACTAATTCGCTCATTCATAATGCAGCTGTAGCCTATAATGTACTTAGAAATGGCGTTTGTTACCTCAAAGCCAAAATAAAACAGCAAGAGAATTTCGTGCTACCTTTTTGACAAGAAATTATGTCATAATCAAAAGAAGCAAAAGAAGACCGAATCAAAATAATTATTCATAGCCTATTTGGGTTTCCGTAAGATACTGGCAGCAGTACAAATACCCTATTACATCACAAATACCTTTGATTTGACTGCATTTTACACACCCACTAACAAAAGCGCACCATAACTTGGTTTTGAGTCCCCCAGGCTGAATTTGAAAGCATCAGAGAAGCTATGAGTCATGGTTGTATCAGACCTTCACCTGCAGGCAAGCCTCTGCAACTCTCGATAAAGGTAAACCACAACAGTAATGCACAAATCTGTCAAGTGTGATAAAAGCTCAGTAGAATTTTTTTTTTCCATGGTTAAATTCTAATGGTAAGTCTTCCAAGTGACCACATAAAAGTAGATTGCTGGGCACCCTGCTGCAATCTCGCCTGTGTTCACGGTGCTCTGGAGGAAATACAGCAAAATGGTAGAAGTAATAATTGATCCATTATTCATGGACGTGTCCCTGGAGAGGAAGGGAAGAGGAAGGCGAGGATGGCAGGGTCAGAAAATGCACCTCTGCATGCTGCTCCTCATTACATTTGCCATCTGGGCTCAACATTTAGACTGGGGCTTCCCTTCCTGATCTCACCCCCCCACACACACACACACACAGGCTGCAAGTATAATGCATACAGAAACAAGTCTCTACATGCACACATACACACTGGCAAGCAAATATACGCACATAGACACAAATGTGTTCCCTTTCAAGCCTCTATGATCTCTCCGATGATGATTTTGATCCAACATGGCATCTTCTTAAAGCTTCTCGTTCTGTATGCTGCGTGCATTCAAACCTGACATCGTACACACTATTTGAACTCTTCCCTTAGGCCTTCAGCTCTGCCCCAAGGCCTCCTGAACACATCTCCAGACTCTCCCCAGATTGCACCACTTAAACTGATCGTCAAGGTCTTTGGCGTATGAGATTGCAACAGTTCAAGACCTGTTTTATACTGCTCTCCAGTGGATGTAAGAGACACTGCATCCATAATGCAAATGAAACCTGAGTCAGCAGCCTCTGTTATGATGTGCACTAATTACCTAAAATACCTGCACAAATAAAGGTTATTTATGGGCATTGATGGTTTCATAAAGAACCTGTAACATCCATGGAACTTTTCCATAATTTCACAAACAGTTCTTTAGAGTGGAAAACTATAAAGGGGGAGAATATACAAAGAGCAAGAAAGAATATGGGGGGGGGAAATGAAAGAGGTGTAAATCGCACTAAAAGTGGTTCATTGGCTCGTAATAATTGGGGAACAACTTTAAGTGTTATATAGCACCTATTCTTTAAAGGTGTTATACAACAGCTTTGTCAAATGGAGGAACCCCATTCTCCTCCTTTTAGATTTTAGATTTGTTACTCCACCCTCATATGTTTGCTATGAATGGGAATTTACTACAATGTCAAAAGTGGTTTTGAATCACTTTTATGCTTTTCAGAGGTCAAAAAGCCTTGTGTGGGGGACCTGGAATATTTCCTTATAGGGGGGCATTGGGGGCAAAAAGGTTAAGAACCACATTATCTTCAGGAAATATACTGTATTTTAATGTTGTTTTTTAATCCTTTCCCTATCTAAACTAAGAGACTAAAAGAGAGTTAGAGAACCTTTAAATAACTATACAGGGGCTTAAAGGGATAGTTCACCCAAAAATGAAAACTCTGTCATTAATTACTCACCCTCATGTCGTTTCAAACCCGTAAGATGACCTTCGTTCATCTTCTGAACACTAATTAAGATATTTCTGATGGAATCTGAGAGCTGTCTAGCCCTGCATAGACAGCAACGCAACTGAAATGTCCCCAAGTCCAGAAACGTAGCAAGGAGATCTGTAAAATAATCCATGTGGCATCAGTGATTCATCTGCAATTATACGAAGCTACGAGAATACTTTTTGTAAGAAAAGAAAGAAAAAAAACCCGACTTTATTCAACAATTCGTCTCCTCCGCATCACCCTGGTGCCATTTTGGAGAATATCCACTGGACGTAAACAGCGTATGCTGTTCTATGTCAGCTGCATCACACGGATACACTGTTTCCTTTCAGATCAAATCACAAAAACGTAGGAAACAGATCCGGCGTGATGCAGCTGAAAAGTATTCTCGTAGCTTTGTATAATTACGGATGAACCACTGATGTCACATGGATTATTTTACAGATCTCCTTGCTACGTTTCTGGACCTGGGAACATTTCAGTTGCGTTGCTGTTTATGCAGGGTCAGACAGCTCTCAGATTCCATCATAAATATCTTAATTTGTGTTCCGAAGACGAACGAAGGTCTTACAGGTTTGAAACGACATGAGGGTGAGTAATTAATGACAGAATTTAAATTTTTGAGTGAACTAACCTTTTAATGGGTTCTTTGTATGGCAGTGGTGCACCTTAACCACCCCAAAAACCGCTAAAGGACCAATTTGTGTGTGTGTGTGTGTGTGTGTGTGTGTAGAGAAAGGGGTGTAATGAGAGAAAGAAAATTAGTGGAACAGGTAGAAAGAGATGAGCAGAGAGGAGGATGTTATAAAAAAGAAGAGAGGAGAGGAGAGGAGGAGAAATTGTAACTTTCTGCTATTTTAGATTTTCAAAACACTTCATTATTTATCACAATTGCTTTAACTACAAAGGGGGAAATTTCCAAAAAACAAGAAAGAATATATGGAAAAAGAAGGTCGGGGTTGGGGGTCAGGGGGTTGGACGTAAAGAAAAGTCTAAAAGGTTGTGGATTGGGTAGAGAAAGGGGTGTAATGACAGAGAGAAGAAAAGTGGAACAGGTAGAAAGAGATGAGCAGAGAGGAGGATGTTATAAAAAAGAAGAGAGGAGAGGAGATGAGAGCATTGGTGTAGTGGAAAGAGCAAGAGGAGAAATTGTAACTTTCTGCTATTTTAGATTTTCAAAACACTTCATTCTGTATGATTTATAAGCTGTTTTCCTCATGGGGACCAAAACAATTTCCCCACAAGGTCCAAATTTACTGGTATTGCTATACTGGTGGGGACATTTGGTCCTCATAATGTAGGGAATACCAGGTACACAAACACACATATTATATATATATATTCACTATAGTGGTCTCAGACTTATCAACTGTATGTAGCCTCAGCTGTATGTAAACACACACGCACACACACTCAGTATTTATCCTAATGTCCTCCATTGTCCTTCCATGTGAGGCCCTGGTAACATGACTTTTATCTTATTCCCACACACTCTCTCCTGTTCTTTATTCTCTCATTCTCTCTGTCTCATGGTGCACCTTCTTTGTTCTCATTAGGATGTAAATGGACATTATTGTTATCAGATCCCAAGAAGGAAGAACAAAGAGAAAAACAGAGAGAGTCTGCTAAGGCATTTTGGTGATGTTCAGCATCCATTACGCCGATAAAGGAAGGAACAAAACAAATGTCAGATCTCTCAGACCCTGGACTGTGAGCTACAGTAAAAGGCCATGACTCCCCCTAGTGGCTGAACTGAACACTAGCGGGATTTTTCCGATAGAGGGCGGTAGTAAGTAGAAACTGCTTTTATGTCCAGTCAAGAGAGCGAGAGTGAGTTTCCATGAAACTCATCTCAATAGGAACTGTGGTTAAGATCAAAGTGATAATAGTGCTACATACTACAATAAATATATGTATGCAAACACCCCAGAGCTAATTAAACTATATATAGTAATACATGATAATATTACCATGGAAACAAAACAGTAGTTGAGCTTCTCAATTGATACTCATCCCATTTCCTCCTAGCTATGAGTCACTATCAGTTGACAGTTTGAATTACTTGACTTGGAACTCTAAACAATTATAAGGGAGGGTCTAATAAGACCCCCACCACCGAAACATAGAGGTGACATTCAAATCTCTGCTCAGGAAAAAGCACAACAAGAAACAAGATGATTCTTGTACTGCCATGATGAAGATATTTATAGGAGGTTTGCATTCACACACAACGCCAGAAATAAACTTACGATTTTCTCATGCTCTCTGAGACAGTGACCGGTGGAGTGTGTGAAATGTCTCACTGGAGCATAAGATAGTAAAGAGATGCAATACGTGGATGTGTATATTTGATTGTGTGTGTGGAGGGAAATATGAAACAGAGATCTTGTATGTTGTAAGAATGAATGTGTTTGGATTTGATTCCAGGAAATGCTCAGGGTTGGTGTTTTGTGGTTTAGTAGAACCTGTCTAACCACTGGTGCTTTACAACCCTACCCCCTGTGAGAGTGGAGGCAAATGTTTTAGTGAACAGTTTCATATAAAATCAAACTAGGAAGTGTAGATCCATTTGTACACACTTGTACATGCTTATTTGTGTATGAATCATATCAGGAATTTTTTTCCGACTGAAACCTGTGACATCATAATTTGTACGATCCCTGAAGACGCTCCCTTTTCTCTTTTTCTGTATGTTTGTGATAATGTGGTTAGACAAACAGCAATGAAAAATTGTCCTTTAGTGCAATCATTTCCCTGGAAACTACATTGAAGTACAGAATGGAACTACAGAGCAGTTACTAAGAAAACACTTTGTAATTAGTATTTACTAACAGTGAAGACACGTCAGAACAACGCAGAAGAACTTTGAATATGAAAAGGGTTTAAAAACTTGAAAAAATGTGTTGGGGTGGCTGCGGGTTTTTAAACTGGTATACAGGAACCCTCAGCGTGCGGGACAAAAAAAATCACGCAAAAAAAAAAGAAGGCATATTTTAAAACCGAACTAACTGTTCCCAAACAATATTGTGCCTTTTTTAATCATATGCTCATTTATACTAACACACCATGAACCTGAGGTGCATTTCCTGTAAAAGGTCTCACATGTGGCCTTTGAGTGTACTGTCTTACTTTCTGTGGCTAATAGTCATCAGCTGCTCATCTCAACTGAAGTCTAAAAATAATTCCTCAATCTAATAGATTAAGGCGTAAAATTGTCATGACTGTGTCTGGCACTTCTCTTAAAATGGGGGTTCAGAAGTATGACTCAGTAGCTTTTGTGACTCAATACCACAACCATTTGCTCAAACACTGAAACCCAAATACAAAAATATGTCAACACGGTGTTTTTGTTTTTTTCTTGTGAAATGTGTATAGATTTATCTGTGCAATTTCATTACATTTCTATACATTACTGATACTATATGTACATCGCAGGGCATAGCATTCACCATGTTAGTTTATTTGAGAAAGACTGCCAATGGTATTAATAGTTGTGTCAACACTTATAACATTTCTTAAACACAATTCAACACTATTAACTATTAATAGCTTTGGTTACATGTGGGCTGTATAAATGACCAGCCATCCCATTTTGGTGTCTGCATCAAATTAAATGTATAAATGTAAAAAAAAAAAATCATATATATATATATATTATCAATGACCCCACACCCCCACATAGGCTATGGGTCAAAAATAAATAAATAGAGTTGGTTATGTATAAAATACCACTACTAACACAAAGTAACAGTGCTGTCAGTTTTTCATTAAGTCATTATTTACACGTTCATGAGGAATACAAAAGGCACGCTTTTCATGATATGGCCCACATATGACTGCATAATGTAACCTATATATTATTTGCAGAAGAGTTTAGGTAGAGTCGCATTAATTTCTAAAGAACGAGACACCTTGACATTCAGTTCAGAGACATGAAAGATGCGATACAGATTGTACTAGCCTTCATGAAAGTATGAAGACCAAGCTGTGATTTGTGATAACCAGTGACGTTACTCATACTACGATAAGGTGTCGTCACGAAACCCCCAGACCTCTACACAACAAACAGAGCTGAACCGAAGACGAAACTCAGGAAGTCTCCGCCCAGAAAGAGGACGACACTCTAAAAGCTTAAAGCAGCAGCTCATTTCATATTCAAGGTGCGGCTTCATTCAACAGGTGTCGGAGTCCGGGCATCCTTAACGTCTCTTAACGGATTTTTTAACCTAACATTCTTTTTAAATACATATATTTAAACTTCTCCAACACATTTAACGTCGGAGGATTACGAAAACCGAGCTCATTTGGAGAAGAATTATAGCTCTTTGCTGAACTGCTGCTTTCAGGTATTGGTTTTGAAGTTCATTGTGAGAAGATGGCGAATAAAGGACTTCAGCTCCTGGGATTTACTCTATCGCTACTGGGTTTGATTGGGCTCATTTTTGGCACAGTCTTACCTCAGTGGAAGATGTCTGCTTACGTTGGAGATAATATAATCACAGCGATAGCGATGTATCAAGGCCTTTGGATGTCGTGCGCTTTCCAGAGCACCGGACAAATGCAGTGCAAGGTGTACGACTCCATCCTTCAACTCGATGGTAAGTACAAACCGCCTGTTATTGACAAAACTGCTGGCTGTAGCCTACTTAAAAAGTACTTTAATTTACAGTTGACTATTTGTTGACATTTGCTTTGGGTTTAAACTGCTGAAAGCTACACCTGTGAACACGCATGCGCGCACAATTGAGCGACCTGGCATATGATCACTTCTTCACGCTGTGATGAAAATTATACAAGCATTTTGGCTTCGAATGGTGCCAAGCTACTCATCTAATTTATTTGTGTAGTGTCATATAGCTATATTAGCAGAGTTAATTATTCAACTCAAACTTTTCAACTATTTGTTGATAACACAAAAACGTTTCATTTTAACTATTAAAACAATTAATTTATTTTAATTATTACTTGTAAAATATAGGGTGCAAATCATATTTCAAACTGTTGTGATGTTTGTCTTATACGTAGCCTACATGAAAGCCAGGACAATTAGTTTTTTTTTTGTTACCACACGCCCTACAGCCATTGCGCGGCAACTCCTCGGGTGTTGCAATAATAAGGACCGGCACCTGTTCCACGAGTTCTCTCAAAAAAGCATGTTTTTGTATTGTCTCGGTGTCATAAAGTACAAATAAAATAATAAATATATAAATGCATCCTAACTCATTTTGGCTGTGATTACAAAATGTGTGTGATTTTAGTATTTCTAACATTCTTGCAGAGTTCGGTGTTAGGTAATGATGTTTCTTTTGACTTTACTTTTGTTACATAAGGATTTTTTGTTGTGTATATATTCATTTGTTTTGGGTCAAATAAAGCTCAAAGTTGGTAAAAAGGGCAGCCGTCCCTCATGAATGTGTATTCGGTGAAGGTTTTCAAGCCAGAGTTGCCAAAATAGGAGATTATTCATGATAATAGGCACAAAACGTAAACCGTTTTCACATTAGGGTGAACTTTCTGACTGGTACAATGCTAGTTTATTGTTGGGTGACACAGTCGGGTTACGCTTTTACTCAAAGTAATGATTATACGGGCGTGACTCCCACCCTTCCTCCACTCGCGGAAACTCGGTGCTCCTGTATCGGGTGTGGGAGTCAGGCATTGTCTTTGAATGACTTGTGTATTTAGCCAACAGCTTATTAAAACACAGCCAAAAGAGGACTCCTTTGTGAAAGCCCCTAAACACGGACAATGGAGCTTTTTAAACTCAAACTGTTGCTCCTTATGTGATGTTTATTTACCTTATTTCATCCCCTCTTCACTCTCGACACCTGAGATTGATGGAAAGCAGTCGTTTGGCTCACTTCGGTGTTTATGGCTGTGTGTCTACACACACTAATGTCATTTAACCAATTACCATATCAGTCATTTGATTTAGCTTGTGTAAAACAGACTCTTATCAGTGAGTTATGTTATGCAATGCACACAAACGTTTGATATAGCCTATTTAATATCTTGCTGTAGTATTGCTGTTCATGATAAACCATGAGTTTTAACAGGGAGCAAGCAAAGTGAAAAAAACCCAGCAAGGTGAGGTAACAGCACCAGGAAGCCATTTTGTATAGGCTATCCTGTAAGATTTTAATATTAATTTTTTCAGGTGATGCGTTCCTAATAAAGTGATTTCTTAATTCATGTTGATACTAAAAGTGAAGTGGTGTTGTACTTTTGAAAGCCAAACCATACCCACAAAGAAAAGAGAAAGTAGATAGATTGTTGCGGGAATACCCAAGTTCCCATGACTGGTTAAACCGGTTCCTTCTCCAAAGGAAGGGGCAAATCGCTGCCCACATATGTGTACAATCTCACTGCGCTCTCAAAGGAGGCTTCCGGTTGGAACCGGTCTCTGCTGCACCTGACTGTAGGTGTAGCGGGGGAAGGGCTTTTTTTTGTGAGTCAGAGGGGAAAAAAAACAAAAAGCCTTTAGAGAATTAGGTCAAATTTCAAAATGCTTTAGTCTGTCTATAATCTTTCTGATTCACTATTAATGCACTTGCCTGTTTTGTGTGCTGAACTGAGTTTAACCATGATAAACAATAAAGGGAATAAGCTTCCCTGTAGCCTAGTAAAAAAAGCTTATTATATAATAATATTTTATTATTCTTATTTTTATTATTATTTATGTGGGCAGTCTGGAAGTCCCTGTCCCAAATGTACTCAACTAAGACCGAATTATTTACCTTTTCTCTTTGTATCTCACTCATTCTCTACCCTCCCCCTCTTTCAGGTTCTCTCCAGGCAACTCGTGCCCTGATGATCGTCGCGATCCTTCTCACAGTAGCGGGACTGGGTGTGGCCAGCATGGGAATGAAGTGCACTAACTGTGGTGGTGATGACAAGGTCAAAAAGTCGCGCATTGCCATGACAGGCGGTATAATCCTCATTGTTGGAGGTACGTTCACTTTAATATCATAAGATTAATGCTGATTTTGTAATACAGTACTTTTTTAGCACACAAAAAAGTGTGCATGTAGCCCAAAAATGGTCCCCAAAATATGCAATAATATCTAGTATGTGTGTGTGTGTAATAAACATTTTAAAAGTATCATAATTAATACTAAAATAGTTTAAAATATACATTAAAAAAAATCTAGATAAGGATTTTAAATGCCAAGGTTAAAAGAAATCATGCCAGGTTAGGAATCCATGCTTTATTGCTTCAGAATCTAACATTGTCAGATGATTAAAATGTTCACTCCCACTTTGTGGACCGAAACGGTCAAAAACATGTTTGGAATTTATTTATTTTTTTTTTTTCATAAGTAACTAATTTATCACTTCTCTTCCATTCCTCAGCCCTCTGTAGCATTGTTGCCTGTGGCTGGTTTACAAATCAAATCGTCAAGGACTTCTACAACCCCTTCACACCTGTCAATACGAAGTACGTTCAAATGTGGTTGAAAACCACAAGCAAATTTAAGGCATTTATCCATGTGCTTCACTATTTTATAGGTTATCTTCCTCTTGTTACCATGAAGGGAAGTCAAAGCTCATATTATAATATTCTATTTCTATAGGTATGAGTTCGGTGCAGCCATTTTCATCGCCTGGGCAGGTGCATTCCTGGACATAATGGGTGGAGGCATGTTGGCTGCCTCCTGCCCAAAGGGTAAATCATCTCCCAGGTACCCCAAGTCCTCCAGAGCTCCCAGCAGCAGCAAGGAGTACGTTTGAACCACGCCAGTTGTTCACAAGCTGGAGAAGATCATAATGAATCGCAGAGCATCTGTAGAAGTTTCCCTAGTCAGCTGATCTTAGATCTGTTTAGATTTTAATCTCTTCTATTGTGTTTGACTTCGAATAGAACAAACAGCTAAGATCAGTGTCCTTGGGAACATTTTACTTGTGCTCGGATGTAGCAGCCCACCTCAGAAAAAGAGGTCACTTCTGTTTTCTTTCTTTTGATAAACACCAAGTCTGTTTTTTCCTATTATAAATCCTGTTACTGGTGGGAGATTGGAAAGAGGGGCGTTCTTCCCCAGTGTGTTCCTCCTTTCATAAGACTGCCATGTTTAGTGAACATGAAAGAGAGAGGCATACTCAGGGAAAAATCGTCACTCATACCGGCATCTCTACTGTAAAGCCATTTCCTGACCTCATCTGCCTTGCTTTCTTTGTGCATCACCATGTGAATTGTGCTATACACTGAGGTGCATGAGAAGAACAACTTAAAATGTTTTTTTTTTTTTTTTAAAGAGCTAATGCCAACATGCTAATTTCTGGTTCACTTTGCTGCATAATTTCCGTCTGGTGACTGTGATATACCAGACCTTCTCTTTTCAAACAGTTCTTCAGTTTATACAAATCATCTAAGGGACATTTTGTTCATTGCTATTGAAAGATGATTTTTGAAAACGAGTAGTAAATTACTGAACTACTCTGAGAACTCCTTTTTGGAAAGGAATGGTATGTTGATGGAACTAGACTGAAATTGTTGGTATGTTAATAGAGCTAGGCTGAAAACTGTAGGTGGAAAAACTAAAGCTTGACTTGGTTTGGGTGAGGCTAAAGATAAAGAAAGCACTAAACTTCTCAGTTCGGTCAGTTTGTTTTCTGAGCAACATTAATATTTGTTTAATCAGAGGAACAACTCTTATTTATGCAGTGTGAAAGTTTTCAGTTGCTTTTGTGCTCAAGCTCCTCAGTGTCCTCCTTATGAAGCTAATGTTACAAAATCTTTTGACACTCCTTTCTTGTTTTATACACACCATTTATTTATCAAGAGAAAAGGCTGTAGATATTTGTTCACTTTTATAACAGCTGGTTATAATCCAAGGGTCATGTGAATTGTGTATTTTTATGCCTGTCTACAACAACATGTAAATGAGCATGTGCCATGCAAAAACTGGTCCTCCATGACTATGGTCTTTTTTTTTTTTTTTTCTTCCCCTTTGGTCTTTTTGCTTGGACGCTTGAGGTGGGTTGCCCTCAAGTCTATTTAGGATAGTTGTATTCTATTTGTAACCAGCTTATGCAAGTATTTAACTTTTTGAAACGTTTTTGACTGTTCAGTTTGCAATGTAAGACATTTTATGTAAATACATTTTTTAAAACAAGACCTGGCCATTTTCACGTTCTTTATATGTGCCTAATGATATCTGTGGCAGTTTACCCATATTAGTGATTTGCAAATACCTTGGCCTTGGTGAGTCGCATGGTCCTCTGACTTCGGTTTCAGCATAATTTGTGTATTCTGGCTAACTCTGCGAACGTGTCTTAATAATAAATAATCCTGTAATGGGAGAATATGAGTGAAAGGAAAATAGGTCACCAAGTAGAATCAGTGAATTGGATCAGCAGCATATGCATGGGTAATAATTACTAGGAACAGCCATTTTCACAAATATGTTTATCATTGGTTAATAAACATGATAAAATGATTGTTTACAAAGGGGATTTATATTTCACCTGAATATTTGAGACAAAATGCAAGGTCAAATGTGGTGGTTAAACATGGTGGGTGGGTCCTGTTAAATCAGACTAAGCCCGCATGAAGAAAGTTTGTATAAAAGGCTGGTAGTTTTATTCTTTATACTGGTAAATAGGCATATACTGTATAGACCCCACAATTGTTTCAGTTACAACAAAAGTTAGATTCTAGTTATAGACACCTGGCTATTAACACTTGCCAACAAAAATTGCGTTCACCTGAGAAAATTACCACAGTAAAAATACTGTGTGAGCATTTAATTAAAATGATATATCATTATAAATGTTTTCAAGATCTAGCTATATAATGGCGCAGTTTGCAAGTACATAGGCAGTTTGCAAGTACGTAGACTGATACCAATAAATGGTTGCAAATACAATAACAATTACCATAGCCAAAAAGCTTAGTTTTTCCTCAATCGCTTAAACACATTTCTTGAAACTATGCCTCATATTCTCAAAACCGTAAACACAAATCCATAAAGTCTCACCCAATTCCCCAAACATCCTATTTTCAGGTTAAAATGAAGCTCTACACTCAAAACCATTCACTCTTGCTGAAAAAACTAACTTTTCCCTCAGACATCACACACACACAAGCTTTCGAAAACACACACACACTACAACATAGTATTACACACTGGTGCAATAAATTCAAAACAATATATCCAAAACTGGTAAGTTATGTTGCTTGTGGTTCTCCCCCTCAAAAACCTTGTGACATGAACACAAAAGACACAACCAATGTATACATTGGCACATTTTTATTCATTCCTTTACTACACAGCACAACTGTAAAAACTTCCGCCTCAGCATCCCGTCTTTGTTCTGGGTCAGGCCAGAGAATCTAGTCCACGTCGCAGGCTATATTGGCCCTAGCCAGTCAGCGAGGGTAAAATCCTCTTGCAATGCCTGATCCACCCCTGGCTTGCATCTACTGATATGTCTAGGCAGGCTTCTTCCATGGCCTGGAGGAGGTGAGCACGGATATAAGTTTCTCGGTCATACACTTTCCACCGCCATGTCAAAAAAAACTCCTCTACCGGGTTTAGAAAGGGAGAGTATGCAGGCAGAAAGATGTTAGAAAACCTCGGGTTATTGGTAAACCAGTCACGAACCAGAGCAGCACGATGGAAGCTGACATTATCCCAAACAACAATGTAACGAGGCTGCTCTGGCTGTGCTGGTTTCCTGAGGTCCAGCTGAAACATATGCTCTCTTAGACCGTCAAGGAAAGCAAGGAGGATCATAGTGTTATAGGGTCCTAGAATGGCATGACGGTGGAGTACCCCTCGTTGGCTGATGGCTGCACACATAGTGACATTCCCTCCGCGCTGACCAGGGACATTTACAATAGCCCGATGGCCAATTATGTTCCTCCCCCTTCTTTTGGTCAGGTTGAAACCAGTCTCATCCACAAAGATAATTTCATGGGGAACAGGCCGGCCTTCAATCTCAAAGATTCTCTGCAAAACACATGAAACACAGTAGAGTAAATCACTGCCCTGAAGCACAGTTCAAGAGGGCACAAATGGCAGCATAAACTGCTATACTGTGATGGTACACAATACTTCATACGATATCAAAACTCATACCTGAATATATTCCACTCGTTTGTCTTTCACTCTGTCAGAGTTTCGTTCAAAAGGGACGCGGTATGCCCGTTTCATCCGGAACCGGTGCTTTCGGAGGATACGAATCTTACTGCAATTACACCTACCTGTTTTCCTCCCTGAAGGTTCTGATGATGGAGGCAATGGTGAAACGACTCAAATTTGGCTGTACTTGTTGCCCAGCCTCCCTCATAATCATACCATGGACAAGGACATGGTCAACTAAAGTGGCTCAAATTTCATCTGAGACTGCTTGTCTCCTTGCCCTTCTTCTCCCTCCTCCTCCTTCACTACGTCCTCCTTCTTCACCACCACCACCACCACCACCACCACGTCGTCGTCGTCGTCGTCGTCGTCGTCCTCCTCCTCTTCGACCTATTCCTTCATTTCTCTGTGGATCCATTGTTCCAAAGCTCAGTGAACTGATTCGGGCCCTTTTATCTATTTATTGAAGGATCTGATTGATGTGTGTTCAATTTTGACTCTTAGTGTTTCCACCTGGGTAATTGTTT
>NW_015505257.1:1256703-1271399 GCF_001515645.1 Sinocyclocheilus grahami | reverse complement strand
TCCTCTCCCTCCTCCTTCACCACGTCATCTTCCTCCTCCTTCACCACGTCCTCTTCCTCTCCCTCCTCCTCCACCACGTCCTCCTCCTCCCCCTCCTCCTTCACCATGTCCTCTTCCTCTCCCTCCTCCTTCACCACGTCCTCTTCCTCCTTCTTCTCCTCGTCCTCTTCCTCTCCCTCTCCCTCTCCCTCCTCCTCCTCTTCCTCTTCCTCTTCCTCCTCTTCCTCTTCCTCTTCCTCTTCCTCTTCTTCCTCCTCCTCTTCGACCTATTCCTTCATTTCTCTGTGGATCCATTGTTCCAAAGCTCAGTGAACTGATTCGGGCCCTTTTATCTATTTATTGAAGGATCTGATTGATGTGTGTTCAATTTTGACTCTTAGTGTTTCCACCTGGGTAATTGTTTATTAATTGAGCTGAAGCTGTGCTGACTTGAGTGAACAGTATTGAATGCTAGTGCTTTCTAAATGACCACATGGTGTAAGCACTGAGAAATGTAGGGATTTGTGTGTAGAGTTTTGCAGTAACAGTTCACCAAATCTGACTCATGTGTTAAAGCAGGGGAATAGAGTTTATAGTCAAGCAAAATGGGTGTGCTTTTTGAAAAATGGCGTTATGGTTTTGAAATTTTAGTTCAAAAGCCTGGTTATAGTGTTTTAGCAATCGAGAAAAACTGTAAAAGTGGAAATATTAATTTCTTAGGTTTTGTAGCTATCTAGTGGACAAAGATGTAACAGTTTGACACTTTGACCCACAACAGCGCCAATTCAATGGAGATAAGCTTTACATTTGTCGTTTATTATGTCAAACTGTGCACACTTATTTTTTTTTGCAGGTCTCTTTTTCAAGTGCTCAAATACAAATGCAAGCAACACATAAAATAATATAAATTCTTAATACGTGCCACAGAATAATTCAGCCAACTAATCATATAAGCTTGTTACATACTTCATCAAAAATAACGTATCATGGCAATAATCAAGCAAGTGCATAGCTTTTCACATCTATAACTAATGCAATGTTCATTGTTTCATAAGGCATAAAAGCATGTTAACCAGCAAGAGATGCAAAGCCTTTAGGAAAGTAATTCTCAGCCACGGGGAGCAAGATGACTTAAGATTATACAAAAAAAAAAAAAGTTATCAAAGAAGTTTAGTTCTGAACCCACAGCAATCATGAAATTAATCATCGGTTTAACCTATATATATTTCTAGTTTCTGTCAATAAAAAAAGTCAGAAATACCAGTGGAAATATCTTTTTAGTTGACATTTGAATATTGAATATTGTCATGGACAATAGGTTACAATCATGGCTTTAGGAAGCAGCATACATTTCCAGAGTTCGAGAGACAAAGTAAAACACAAGAGCATTGTGCTGTTCTTCTTGCCAAAAGTTTTAATAAATATATTGAAAGACAACATCTTTAGAACAGCACAAGCCTGGAAAGAGTGATCTACAGTGGCTGGTCTTTGCCTTTGGTCAGAAAAATGTTAATCAGCCTACATATGCACATTTCTCCCTCACACACAACTCTGGTCTAAAGCTACTACACAACAAATCACCTGTGTGGCCTGTTGTAGGCTGACAGCTGCTGCCATACGACTAGTAAACTACAGCTGAAACGCATGCAGATCTTGTGTGAATCTGATACTGGGAGAGGGGTTTGACTTTTCTCCTGCTGAAAGTATCCCGACTGTCCCGTGGCAGAAGGGCACATTTCATGAATAGCTGGTCCAGAATATTACAAATCTAGAGAGCCTCAGGATGGCTCATTACTGAGAGGGACAGGTAGTGGTCTGTTGTTGTTGTTGTTATTCATGATGTCGTCAAGATCTTCATCCTCTATGACCACTATAAAATAAAATTCACATCTTACTTTTAACAGAGATGAAAATTCGGGTCATGCTTTAGTGTTCAGATACACTGTGCACAGTGTAAGTAAAGCACTATAGAATTACATTAATGAACAAGATGTAATCTTATTTAATATATAAATATTGTATTAAATATGTAATTCCATAAGTTATTATAACAATTATTACAAACTGTCTCCTTTTTATCTTATCTTTTGAAGTTGGTTAGTTGGGGATATTCTTGAATCTATATCTATGACTTCATCCAAATAATTTTTGGGAACTGGGTATTTGTAGAAATAGCAAGAATTCTCTGCTTAATAAACATCTCAGTTACATGGCCTTCAGAGAAATGTGAAACTGCCAACCCTGTTATGATTTTGTATAATAAATAGCTGTAGAAACATCAGCATTAAACTGTCTTTTCAATTAACACCTTGCAATATCATAACCTTGAGCACAAGGCTAAATAAACAAGCAATAAAACTGTCAACCCTGTTATGAACCCAGTTACCCTTTAAATGCTTATTAAAAATATTATAAATTATCAAAATAAATTAAACTGGTCTCTTTTTGACTGTCCAATCTGTCCACGGTTTTTTGTTATTTAAACCTACTTGTAGTTTATGTTAATATATATAAAAAATCAAAACAAGAAGCTTTGTCAGAAATGCCAGAAGAAAATTAGCCCATGGGGTCCCTTAAATGTTGTCTAAAAACCACCGCTGATATTTCTACAAACATGTGGTTTTTAAATCGGTTATTTACAATACAAAATCAGAAAAACTTTACTGACCTCTCTTTGACCGTCCAATCTGTCCGAGTTTGGGGGCCCTCTGGCCTAACCTCCGTTGAGGGGATTCGGGGCTCAAGCAGTCACTGTTGAACTCAACCCGCAAACGCTGCATCTGACACACCGAGTCACGAGGACTCGGTTGAAGCTGCCCCGATGGAGGTAGGAGCTCGGGCATATCCGTTGTGTCAAACATCCCTGCAGCTGGAGTTTCTTCCCGGTTTCCAGCGGTGACGGTGTCCGCTTCCCCGCTGCTCATCAACGCCTCCTCCGCGCCCGTGTGCTCCTTCTCCCCCTTCTCCCTTCCACCACAACAGTACAGCATTCAGAACTGTAGCAGACGACGAAACGGACGTAGCAAGGATATAACAGTTATTTTCACTGTATATATTGGCCGGTGTGTCAGTTTGCTCAGTGTTAGCAGTTTGTCGTTGTCTCTGCAGTGAGCTCGTGTTTCATTCCACTTCGTTATTCAGCTCTTGAGCAGCATCCCTCGGTAATGACCGTCTTCGGGCTCTGTGTGTCTTCCAGTCAAAGGATGCAGTGGACCGGATGGCGTAAACCTTCTCTTTCTGACTATCACATTAGTCAGTCACTCACGCTCCTTGAATTACTGTTAGACGTTAAAGATAAGGTTGGGTAGTTATATATTATGATTATAATATGTTGGTATCTATCTATATATCTATCTAGTGTGTATATATTTATATATGGTTACATTTCAAGATGTCCTTGTCAGTGTATTTAACACAAATATGCAAACACTGAGTAATATTAATTAATAACAAGTACTTACTTTATGGTTAGGATTTGGTTAATTGCTTGAATGCGTAATTTTCTGTAATTATTCTAATAAGTACATGCAAAGTACATACTGTACTATACATGCTATACACACACACACAGTATATTCACAATACATTCACATTGTACCTAAGTACTATGGGGACATTTGATCCTATTTGGAACTATAGTTTGAAAGACCTGCTTATTGTTTTGTGTTAATGTTGGAATTGTATGAGGAAAAACACATAAGGATCCTTCATGACTGGTTCCAAATTGTAATAGTCAATAGGACTTTCAGACTAGGGATGTTGTCTCTGTAAAACATTTCAACAGAGACAGGAAGAGGATTCCGTGACTCAGGGATATCCCAATCCTACACCCCTTCTGTCATGACTATTGTATACTGCCCTGTACTCCAGCTTACAATTTACTGACTTTAATCCTGGAACCAAACTAATAAATCCGTAGAGAAAGTTGTAGCTCTGCTCATCTTCAATCGCAATCTGTCTCTGAGATTACTGAAGGGGACACCGCGCATCCTGTGCATCTTTAAATCATGCTTTCAGTAAATACATAATGTGAAACAACTAAAGATGCTGCGTCACATGATGAGTCAGAAAGAAAAATACAATAGGAAGAGGATAGAAACCAAACAATAAGGAAGAAAATAAGCAGGAATGAAAGATGGAAATTATTTGTTGACCTACCTTGGCTAATGTCCATGTGAACTTATGTAACTTGCAAAATGCTTCAGATATTTCCTTATGAGTCTATGGAAACTGTTAAAACACTTGAAACAAAAGCCTCTGTCAAAAGTTTCTCAATGACTCTCTTCATCATTTAAATTTTTATGCATGATGTCAAGATATGAGTTTCAGCATGTTACCGGGTCCGTCCTTAATATATTGCATTTTTAATGAGTGAGAGGCACTTGTGGGAAATTTTTAATGGATGCTGCTGCTAACAGAATTTCTTTACCTCAGCAGAGAACGTTTAGAAGCCTGTCAAAAAAAAAAAAAAAAAAATCGAACGCAGCTTTTATCTGACATAAACTGAATATGAATCTCAGTGAGGAAGTCTTTTGATTTTGTTCTGTTAGAGATGTAGCTTGACTATTTTCTCCCAATGACGGCCTTTCAATTTAACATTATAACCATTTGACATTTTTTTTAAACATTCTGGATAGATTTTTGACATATATTGGATATATTGTTCTATGAGGCTGTTTTTATTGTGCGGTTTTGAATAATTGCTTTGTTCACTCTCAGAAAGGTACAAAAGCTGTCACTTGGGCTAATATGTATTACTAATATATACCTTTTAAGTACTAATAAGTATACTTTAGGTACTAATATGCAGGTACTAATAATAAGGTACTAACAATGAGATACTAATATGCTTTTAAAATGGTACCACCCCAGTGACAGCTTTTGTACCTTTTTTCTGAGAGTGTGGGCATTCATGTCACAAGTTTCATGAAGACCTATTGTATATATTTTTATACATTAAGCATGTCTGGATTCTTCATCTGCAATGGAGCAATGCAGTCTTGTCCTCCACCCTGTTTTGTGTGTGTGTGTGTGTGTGTGTGTGTGTGTGTGTGTGTGTGTTTCTTTTTTAGTGTAATGCTTGAAAGATGCTGCTGTGAACGGGTCTAACAAGTTAAGGAGGTTTCCTTGAGAGCCAATGTGATGATCTTATTCTTTTTTTTTTCATTTAACATGGTCTTGCACTAAGTATAAAGGCTAGATTGTGATCACATATTTAGAAACAACAGATACTTTGCATTACGTTGGAACAGTCAACACAGAGGTGAGTTTAGATTTTCTACACATATATGCAGGATTAGAAGATCTTTTCATTATTCTTATCTGTATTTCTAAGATTATTATTTAACCTTTTGTATTATGACTCATAGATTTTACTGGGACACTTGTGAGATCTGAATGCTACATAAAGCTGTAAACACTTCAGATTTTAAGATGTAATCTCTTATATGAGGAAAACATCTTTAAAAACATGAATAATACAAAATATAAGTATTTTTGTTAACAATATAATATTTTACATATATCATCATTTTAATTTAAATGTTATTTATATGCTGCCAGTCAAAACTTCGGAATAATTAAGATTTTTTTAATGGTTTTGAAAGAAGCCTTATGCTCAACAGAGATGAAGGCACGAAATCTACAAATCACTCTTATTGGTGCCAGGAATTTGTAATGTGTTTTGAAGCAGCTACGTAACATACTGTAAATGATAAGAATCCTGACACACTGAAAGGCAGATATGTTTATTAATATATCTCACTAACTGAATCACTTTTGTATTGCATACTGTAAGATGCTTATTATTATAATAATGATGATGATTTTCTGTCCATTCCTGATGTAATTTGTGATGAAACGTAAGGATATTTAAGTTTTCTTTTTCTGCTTAATGCAATGTCCGTTTTGTTGTGTATCTTTAATGTCTGTTTCTCATCAATATCATGAAAATTGTGATCAACTAAAATTAGTGTTTGACATAGTTGGATAGATGTGATAGTGTTGTATATTTGTGACTTGAATGTACTCAATATCATTGGTAACAACTTTTAAAACGTTTCTGTTTTTGTCTTATAAAGCTTATTAAAGCAATACAGAAATGCATACAATGGCTTGGGGGAAAAACACTTTTTGTCACCAGGATTTAATTTAATTTAAGCAATACGTAAAGTGCAAAAAGAATCGTAAGAAATGTGTATTGCTTCGCATGTTTGCTTTTTTTGTGATTGCCTTTTTAAGACTGAAAATCTTTCATATCTTTCACTTGTTAAGCAATAAATTATTGATAATTTTCTTTGACACTTTCCTGTTCATATCTCTGGAAATGTGGTTTGTGTCTGTTACTTGCATAACGATATGTTTGTAAAATTCCTGTAGTCTACGTTTTCATGTGATTTTGTTGATGCACTAAATTACTTCTTTACATTCTTATTAGTAGTATAGGACATAACTTTTATTTTAAATGTTTATGATAAATAACGCAGAACATTATAGACATATTAGGAGTGATGAACATGACCTTTCAATATTGATATTATTTTTGGGTGTTGGCATTGTCATATATAGCAGCTACAATGCATGTGTGTTTTGTGTCCCCCTGCTTGGCATTTTTTACAGATTAAAAACAAGCAAACACAAAAACAACACATCTGTCAAGTTGACAGCATACCTGCAAAACAACATACTTGCACAAAAATAGCATCAAGGTATCCAGCACAAAAAAACTCTTAACCTCTTCCCTACAGCTGTGTGAGTTTTTTTTGTAATCAGTTTGAAAGCCTAGTGAAAAAAAAGAAAAAAAAGTAGCCTCATAGATAAATTAAAAATAAGAAATAAAGTCAGATTTGGAGATAATTCTTAAGCTATAAAGTTGCAATTACAGGCCAGAATAAAAAGTTACACCAAACATTTTTTTTTAAAGTCGAAATTAGAAACATTGTCGCAGTTGTGACATATAAAGTCGCAATTAAGCTAAAGAGTACTGGTGAAACGTCTATTATAGGCCATAATGACATTTTTGCCCCATATATTTTTAATTAAATCATCAGTGGGTGTTAAACGCAGAGCCTAACCAACCAAACCTTGATCCCACGACTGTAAAGACGCCTTCATTTAAACAACAGGCCCGGGTAGCTCCGCCCACACTGACATATCATTGGACAGAAGTGCCACTGCTTATGTATATTAATCATCCTGGACGAATAGGGCGTGCACTCTACTGACTGTGTTTTTGTGACCGTGCCAGTGTAAACTGTCAAATTGCTTGTCGATGGAATCTAGTATCGTTTCATAAGAAGTAACCAAATGTTTTCTTAAAAAGAGAATAGTTGAAACATAAATCTTACTTTGAAATTCACTATGAGAGACAGGTAAACAAATTAGTGCATTTTTGTAATTGCCAAAATTAAACTAACCCTCTGGTATTGTTCGGTCATTTTAGACCGAAAAAAATTATTTTTTAAAAATCGCTACACCATCCGAAACTCGGATAAAAATAAAATAAAATTAATTAATTAAATAATTAAATAATGAATTAAATCCGTGGACCTGATTCTAAAAAGCTAAATGGTCGTAAAAAATAGTCGCACTTGAGTTGTTCAGGGTCACAAATGACTGCCATTGGAAATGAAAGGGAAATACCCAAAATTTTAATCTCTTTACTTTTAATCTCTTACTTAATATATTCAAAGTCAGAATACATAAATATCATGTACTTTTACTGTGCTTATTTCACATTTTTATCAGCATTCTCAACTTATCAGCATTCATTCTCCTTCACTTTTATTGTATAGAAAACAGCTGCCCTATATCGCCAATGAAGATGGGTCTTGAACGTCATTAATAGGCCACTTCATCTACTACTGCCTTAATGGCAGCTCTACCTTCATGTTTAAATCTGCTGGATAGCCTACAACTCTTCTGGTGTGACGTAACCTATCCCAGTCTTCAAGCAGAAAGAGATTGATGCCGAGTTTTTTATTAAATAAAATAAATCCAACAATCTGACCTGTGATGCAGTCTTTTGTGACGCACACCATGTTCATTCAATTAGGCCTGAGGAGAACTGGTCGCCTGACTTAGCCTGGTTTCTCCCAAGGTTTTCTTTCCTCCATTTCTGTCACCTGATGGGGTTTGGGTTCCCTAGGTGCCACTGTCACCTAGATATTATTATTATTATTAATATTATTCATATTATCGATTTGATGGCACTGACACTATCAGATGAGAAGAAAACTTGAATTGGATTAAGCTGAATAAAGACTAATGAAGTGCTTTATAGCTGAATTGAATATGATCATAATGGACAAATTCTGCAACATCAACAATGTTGTCAGAAGTCAACAGTGGGTCAAAGCCGATACTACATGTTGGATGGCCTGAGGGTGAGTAAAATTTTAATTTTTGGATGTCTTCACTTTAAGATTCTTGTCTTTGTTAGCATCATTTAGCAGAGAAACAGCAGTTTATCTGTTGTTTATGATGCTCCAACTCATTCACTTTTCCTTAATAATTTTAGTACCATTTCTATATATATATACATATATATATATATATATATATATATATATATATATATATATATATATATATATATATATAATTCATTTGATTACATTTTTGTGCTCCTTGTGTTGATATTACAGTAAAAGGCTTTACTTGTCATTTGGTATCAAATCCATAGGTCAGCTGACAAACTGCCTCCAATTTATATACAATGTTTTTTAAATGTTAATTAAACATTATATATTGATCTTTGATTAATTCTATACACATGGGGCCCTATCTTTTAATATTATTTGTCATAGTTCCACATTCTCCTTCATTTACCTCTGTGTTATGAACTGTTGATTTTCTGTTTCTCTTGTAAGAATGCAAAGAGCGAGGGGAGGAGAGATTTCAATCACATCCATTCACACTGAATCAGACAACACAACCCCCATTTTCCCTTTACTCACTTTACTGGACATGTTTTCAGGTTTAGCAGCATATTTTCTATGCTTCAGTTTTTTTTTTCCCAGTAAAGAAATCTTGCATATATAAATACGTTCACTTTTTACTTTCTTTTGACAGAAAAAGGATCAGCTGCACTAGAACGAGTAAGTAAGCCATTTCTTATTGTTTCACTCTTTTTTCAGCAGTTAAACCAAATGTATAATTTACATTCTGTTTTTTTTTTTTTTGACAAGGGTTGGAAAAAGACCTTTTTGTATGTTTTTTTTTTTTTTTTTTTTTTTTTTTTTTTTTTTTTAGAATGTTAACGTTTCCTCTTTTGAAATGTTTGTCTACTACTCGGATGCTAAATTGCCTATTTATTATATTTGTGTACACTATTAATTAGTTAATGTTCTTTTTGTAAATTACTTTGCAAACCTGAACACAAAATCATTTCACACTATTGATATGATTGTATGCACCCTGAACATGAATTATGGGTGAAATGTGAAAACCATATATTAGACACAACAGACTCATCTGTAAATCATCTGTAAGTACAATGGATATGAAAGAATTTGTTTTATTTTAGGAATGTACACAGAGTGTGTATACAATTACATTTTCTTTGTAATTCTGTAGCATTCTACAATGCTAGATTTTATATTCTTTTGAATTAAAAAAATCTAATAATTAAACATTATTCTGATCACTATACAACAAATATCTGATAGAACGATATTCATTAATTTGGAAATTTGACAATAGATAAATAGATTACATTTATTTATTTTGTGGTTGTTATCTTTGTTGTACATTCATATACATTCACTGTCCTCACAAGCCTTAAAAAAACTTTGTAGTTATACATCAGAGGAAAGGTCTTATTTTTTATAGTTATTTTTGAACTATGAAAAACTTAAAGTGTGCATAAAATATTTGGGTCAGCTAGTGGAAACTGTTTTAAACACGTTGCTAACAAAGATTTCTGGATCTAAGTTGACTTTAGTTTCCAAAGTTGAATTACATTCAACCTTCATAAAACATACATCAACAGTATTTCCCCAAATGTTGTCCAACTCTGAACTTGCCAAACAGGGTTGTTAGAACTGTTTAGTACAGTTTCATTCTATGCAATGTTGCAAAAGGTGACTGCAATGCATGCATGCATGCTTTTGAATTTGTATACAACTAGAATTCCTTGCATTACTAAACCTAATTCAATAGACTGTCCATAATTCATTCGATTATACAAAATGTAACAACATTCTTTAAATTCCTTTAGCTTTCTTAAGTAAACTCAATCATTTTAGTTGGGTCTTCACCAAAAATGGCTTGTAATACGATATCTTGTTTTTCTTTTTCTTAAGTGTGATCATCAGTGCAGAAGTTCAGTTTACAGTGCCGGTTTTCAGTGACCATTTACTTAGGTTTGAGTATTTTAATCAGAGAGTAGTTTAAAATAACATATATCACTAGGATCAGGGAAACCTTAACATTCTTGTCATCTTTCCATACCAGTAAGATAAAGTCATTATGGCGACTGTAGTTGTGCAGCAGCCTCTCGGCAAGGATAGGATGGAAGCTTGGAATTCAGGAATATGTGACTGTTGTGAGGACTTGAATTCTTGTAAGTATGCTTGAAGGCCTTATAATAAATATCACAGATCCATTTTTTTTTTTTACTGTTCATTAGAATTAGATGCAAATTATATCACATTATGTGCATTTTTGGTCCTCAGGCTGCTTTGCGTACTGGTGCTTTCCTTGCTTTACCTGCGCCACCACAGGAAATTTTGGAGAGAGCACTTGTCTCCCTCTGTTGGACATATTCGGCCCAGCTCTCATGGCCGCATTTGGAATTGGACTATGTGTTCCGCCTGTGGGTCTGGCAATGAGGGTGGCAGTTCGCTACAAGTATCATATTGGGGTGAGTTTTTCCTGTCCCTCTACCAATATAAGAAAGAGGGCCGCAGAACAATCATTTGTTTGTATGTGTTGCAACAGGGCAGTATCTGTGAGGACATCATGATGACTTGCTGTTGTATCTGGTGTTCTTGGTGTCAGATGAGTAGAGAAATCAAAGCACGCAAAAAAGTTGTCAGAATATTGCAAAGAAATCCCATGATTCAACCAGTTCCAATGGCAGTCAACCCACAATTTGTCGCTATGCAGCAGCCGAGAGTGATCGGCGCCGCACCGGTAGGAGCTGGTCCTGCAGTCCAGATGGGCCCAATTATGACTGGTGTCCCGCCTTTTGCTATGTAGAAGTTCACTGCAGGTCTGCCACACAAGTGATCCATATAGCTAACCTGTTTAATCAATATAAATGATTTTGTGTGAATGGAATGAATTGGGTTCATTTGGAAAATATGTTTATATTGTTTACCTTATAGCTTTTATTTTTTTCTTGTTTGATTTATGGAATCAGACTTATTCAAATGATTATTTTTTAATGATTTAATAAAAACGGAGTAAATTGTTCTAGAAGTCTTGTTTTCTTCAACAGTGATGATTCTCGACTTTGTCTGTTAATAACTTTGAGTCTTACATAGCAGACGTGAGCACAACTTTGAAGAAAACTGATGAACTGTGTACAGGCATAAATGGACAAATACAGTTCTATGTGGCTTTCACGTTTACAGTGTGCAGTGTGCTTCAAAAATGGAAATAGGATGAGATTTGTAAAAAATAAAAAAGCATTTAATTGTAATTGAAGTGGTTGTATGTAGTATATAGACAAATTACTTTACAATTTAAATTTGTTTGTGTTTGCAATTCAACAGTTAATAACATTATGGCACAGATATTTTGCATATCATGGTGGACAGGAAAACTTTGGGCTAAGAATTATTTTACAGTAAAATTATTTTGCCAAATAGAAGCTAAACTCTACATTACAGTTGACATACAATGGTCATTAAATGTTAATTAAAATGATTTATTGTTCTTATACTGTTATGTTTTGGGCACTATCATTTAATATAATTTGTCATTGAAGTATATGAGGGTACATGTGGAACAGTGCAATTTTCTGTCTCTTTTGTAGAATTCAATGAGAAAGAAGTGGAGAGATTCCATCACACCTATTCATGTTGAATCAGACAGACCTTTTCTCTACTCAGACCTACTCACTTCTTTAGACATGCCTTCAGGTTTAGCTGCATTTTTCTTTTTGTGCGTGTGTGTGAGTGTGTGGCTAATTAATTATATTGTTTTCTTTGAAATCTCACATGTATAAATACGCTCACTTTTGCTTTCTTGTGACAGAAAAAGGAGTGCTAGAAAGAGTAAGTAAGCCATTTCTTATATTTTCTTTTTTTTCTTCCAGCAATTAAAACAAATGTATAGTTACACCCTGTGTCTCTTTAAAATGTGATGAGGTGACTTGTCAAAATGGGTTGAAAATAATTGTTTTTACAATTTTTAATGTTTCGTCTTTTGAAATGTTTGTCTAATACTTGGATGCTAAATGCTATATTTATTACATTTGTGTACACTGATAATGATATATTAGTCGCAGCAGAGTAAATCATCTGTCTGTGTGATGAATATGAAAGATATAGTCTTATTTTGTTTTCAGAATGTACACAGAGCTGCAGGCTACACAAAATGGAATATTTATGAATAAATAGTTTTCTCTTTTTTGTTTGTTTTGTTTTGTAAGATTAAAATACAAGTTCTCTTTATAATTGTGTTTGAATCCCATATTCTTTTGAATTAAAAAAAAGTCTTTAATGACATGATTTTTGAATGAAATGTTTAGTGATTAAACTCTGATCACAACTCAGAATAATTGGGACGATAATAAGTGGTTTACTAAGATTTTAAGATAAATGAAACTGAAACCTCGCCAGTTCTTTGCAATTGTCAGTTTTGATGTGTTTATGATCTTTGTTCTACATTCATTCACTGTCCTCAAACCCAGAGGAACCGGTTTAGGCATTACTGGCAGCTACATCAGAGATAATGTATATAATTGGTTTTTAACTGAAAGTAAAATAATTTGGTCAGCTAGTGGAAACATGTTGCTAACAGAGATTTTTGGATTGAATTTGACATTTCTTACAGCAGATACTGTGTTTGCTTCAGAGAATGAATTAACACACACACACGCACATGCACACGTGCACGTACACGTATACACACACACACACACACACACACACACACACACTGTTTTTGTGAATTGTGGGGACATTCCATAGGCGTAATGGTTTTTATACTGTACAAACTGTATGTGCTATTGCCCTACACCAACCCTACACCTAAACCTACCCCTTACAGGAAACTTTGTGCATTTTTACTTTCTCAAAAAAACTCACTCTGTATGATTTATAAGTGTTTTGAAAAATGGGGACATGGGGTAATGTCCTCATAAATCACCTTCTCCTTGTAATACCTATGTCATACCCATGTCATTATACAAATTTTGTGTCCTCATATGTCACAAAAACTTGCGCACACACACACACAACTTGCCAAACAGGGTAATTTGAACAAACATTTCATTCTGAAGAATATGGTAAAAGGTGATACAATACATCCACTGTAAAATCCAATAGTTTACCTTACTTGGATATAATTAGTTATCTTTACTTAGTTAAGTAACAGCTAATTTTAAGGCGAATAAAACAACTTACTTGCTGCAATGAGTAACTCTTACTTAAAATATTCATGTAGCCACAACAAAACCGGTGACATTAATACACCAGTGGGAGGCAGCAGTGCGCTAATGTGTTGCTAATGTGCAACAAAACAACAGAAGAAGAAGTACGGACGGTTTGAGAGCATGCGCAACAAGCAACGGTTTTTTTTAATTTGTGCGCCGAATTTGCTGAGACTGCTTGCATTTTTACCACTGGACAAAGACAGATTACTTCTATACAATAATAATAAGGTAAGGTTCAAAAAATATTTGTGTCAATCAATGTATCTTTCTGTGTGCTGCTAATTTTAACTGACTGACCTGGTCAGCGGTGTTAGCTAACAACAGATACCATAGATCTTTGCTATTCTGCTGTTAGAAAAAAGACTGTAGAAATACAGAACTTCTGGCGTGTTTTGGCGAATTTAAGACTTTTAACTTTTCAAACTGAAAAATTTGTAGCTTGTTAAAAAAAATGAAAATTCAGAGATACAATTCATCAACATGCCAAAAGTCCTCAAGATGAGCTCACAGTAGGTTTTAAAGTCAATCTTTATGTGCCACTGATAATTCATTGTTTACTGTAATCTTTTGCAGTGTTAACACTATCATTTAGTGTTAGAGGCTTTGGTCACTTAAGGTATTTTTAAGTTAACCATGTTATTGTCAATATTTTTAATACATCACAATCATAGTCATCACGTGATCACACATTTCAGGTTTAAACTGAACGAGCTCTTTGTCTTGCAGTAATTATTGCTTTGCTGTGTTGAAACACCTACTACTGTAATACAGAGGAAATGCTGCTTTTCAACTGGTTTTATGACTGAGGCCTCAAGTAGATATGTATAGAAGTTTTCTTTCTTTCTTGTAAAGTATGCAAATATCAAGGAATGAATGTGTCTGTAATCTACAATTCACAACAATAGTGGAGCTTGCCTTTAACTGAAGAATTATTTGTCATGTTTAGGACAAGTGCTTGTGGCAGCTGTCTTCTCTGAACAGCAGTCTGGCGAACACCATACTGTTTCGGCCTCAGTACACTGAAGGTAAGGCATTTCATTTTTAATCTTTTATACAGCAGTAGAGCAGTTTTTGACTCAGTCATGTGCTACACTTTATTTACAATATTAAA
>NW_015505257.1:1251307-1253919 GCF_001515645.1 Sinocyclocheilus grahami | reverse complement strand
CTGATAATTAATTGTTTACTGTAATCTTTTGCAGCTATCATTTTATCATTTAGTGTTAGAGGCTTTGGTCACTTAAGGTATTTTTAAGTTAACCATGTTATTGTCAATATTTTCACAATCATACAATCATAGTCATCACGTGATCACACATTTCAGGTTTAAACTGAACGAGCTCTTTGTCTTGCAGTAATTATTGCTTTGCTGTGTTGAAACACTTACTACTGTAATACAGAGGAAATGCTGCTTTTCAATTGGTTTTATGACTGAGGCCTCAAGTAGATATGTATAGAAGTTTTCTTTCTTTCTTGTAAAGTATGCAAATATCAAGGAATGAATGTGTCTGTAATCTACAATTCACAACAATAGTGGAGCTTGCCTTTAACTGAAGAATTATTTGTCATGTTTAGGACAAGTGCTTGTGGCAGCTGGCTTCTCTGAACAGCAGTCTGGACTCAATCATGTGCTACACTTTATTTACAATATTAAATTATTTTTCAAATAATTTCTTGCGGATGAAGTATACATGTAACCACTGTATTTATTTTATTTTTTTCACAGATCTAAGAAAACACTTCACACCCTACAACCCCTAAAAATGTATGTTGCTACCTTAAATGTTTTTTTATTATATTTAATAGTAATATTTAAAATAAACCATGTCATTGACACTTTGACAAACATATTTGTACTGTAATTTTTTGAATGTCTTAAACTTGTTTTTCTTTTTTTACTTCTAGAACCCAGATTTGACAGCAGTGCACACCCATCTGAGGCCAACCTGTTTTACTTCATGATCACCCCAGATACTTCTACAACTAACCCGCTTTGTAAGTTCTCATAGCTATACCTTAAAGAAGCACATCATTTTGGGAAAATTTCCTGTGTATTTGCTGGTAAATTACTGAGATACTTTTATAAAGATTAATGTTGATTATATACCTAGTTCAACAAAAATGAAAATGATGCCACTTAATCTCCGTCCTGTCATTCCATCCCATAAAAAAGTGTGCATCTTCAAGACATGAATGAAGATATTAACCCCAAAACTCTGAGACCCAAGAAACCATAAAATAAATCCGTATGAATGGAGCCGTGTAATCTACTTGAGGACATGAAAAGTTCAGTAGGCTTTTTGCTTTAAATGAATGGTTATTGTCATGGTGTAAAGCTCTTTGTTAATAACTGGAATCTTTTCTGGGAGCGTCCTAGGCTTTTTCGCGCTGATGGCCTGGATCCCAGCAGAGTCGGAGCGGAGCTCATGTCGGACAACATCTCCAGGACGCTACGCTCCATGTGACTAGTAAGTCAAATCTCAAATAACTGCCCTGATGACTTTTGTTCTACCCGCTTAAATGATAGAAGTACTTGCGCTGTACACTCTATAAAGACTGTGTCTGTTCCCCGAATAGTGAGGTCAAAATATAAATTTAATGCAGGATCTAGAAAAAATCTGTTCATGATTAAACCAGAAAAATTTTAAATAAATGAACAAAAACAATTTTTAAAGTTTGGGCTCCTAAACATTAGATCACTCTCACCCACTTTGACAGCAGTGCACACCCATCTGAGGCCGACCTGTTTTACTTCATGATCACCCCAGATACTTCTACAACTAACCCGCTTTGTAAGTTCTCATAGCTACACCTTAAAGAAGCACATAATTTTGGGAAAATTTCCTGTGTATTTGCTAGTAAATTACTGAGATACTTTTATAAAGATTAATGTTGATTATATACCTAGTTCAACAAAAAAATGAAAATGATGCCACTTAATCTCCCTCCTGTCATTCCATCCCATAAAAAAGTGTGCATCTTCAAGACATGAATGAAGATATTAACCCCAAAACTCTGACACCCAAGAAACCATTAAATAAATCCGTATGAATGGAGCCGTGTAATCTACTTTTGGGCCAAACTGTTCAATGAATGGTAAGGAGCAGTTTCAGTTATATTTCCACTTGAACTTGGTTAGGCATAGTCTGATCACAAACCATTCTTGATCTGGAATTATTAGCCAGACACACTGAACCGTGCTGTAGAATGCCTGGAGTGACGTCGCTGCTCAGGATTGTCTTTTGTCTTTTGCTTAGCCAACAGTTTCTCTGTAGCTGGCCGTGCCTGCTATTTGAGCGAAGTAAACAAGTTAATAGTAAAATTAAATTAAACATTTAATCTTTCATGACGTGTGCCATTTACATCTAGGACCGTATTCTAACTCTTCCATTACTAAGGTAACGACTGACACATTTATGTTGCATTCCAAAGAGCTCTGTTAACAGCCCAACATTGAAAAATTAAACCATATCCGTATTGGCTTGGGCCGGATCAGCACAAAATGGAATGGTTAAGCAACAAAAATGGTTTGGCCTGACAGTGGAAAAGCGGCTCTGATTGCTATATGATCAACTGTCTAATGTTTTGGGTAAATAGACAGAAATTTATATCGGATTTCACTGAAAATTTCTTTATTTGTGTTCCAAAAAGTCATGTTTTTTCATCACATAAACACATAAATTTCAAGTTTGGGTGAGCTAACCCAATGGCATGGTAGTGTAGGTAGGACAGATAACACTGACATCCATATTTCCATATTTCCCTACTAATATTGTTTTT
>NW_015505257.1:1247891-1251136 GCF_001515645.1 Sinocyclocheilus grahami | reverse complement strand
GTCTCCAGGGTCTACCTCAGCCATTTGCTTCCGGACTGCCATGTGCTATGTTTGGATCACTGGTACAGTCCATTTGGATTACCCTAATACTGTGAAGAACACTTACAGTGTGATGCTTGACTTGGGACAGGAAAAAAACTAAAAAACATTGGAAACATGTGCGGCCACCCCAGTGCCATACTTATTCATTGTACTGCTACCTCCACTGTTTACAAGAAGCATACCCTAATCAAAAAAAACTAAAAACATTACCTTTAACATTGAACTTAAATGTATGTGTAATTGTATGCGTGTGTGATGAATGGAACATTGTTGTCAGTAATTTGTAATGGATATTTGAAGCACTTAAGTTAGTGGAGTAACGCTTACTTGTTTTTTTTAAGACAATCGGTTTGCATGCTTTTAGCAAGTAAATCGGATTGCTGTTTAAGTAAATACAACTTAGAAATTACAAGTTGCAGGAAATGTTACACGAGTTGGCTCAACTTAAATAAAAGAGTTGTTTGAAATACGCACATAGTATATTGTACTTATTATATTTAGTTGTTGAAAATAGTGATTCTGAGTTACCAGAACTTGCGTGTAAGTTTACAACACTAAATAAACCTTTGCTATTACAAATTATTATTCTTATTTCACTTTACTTGGTTTTTTCAAGGCAATCGGTTTGCATGCTTTTTTTAAAGTAAGGTTTACTAATTGGAATTTACAGTGCACATACAAAATAATGTCCAGTAGTTCCCAGCATGCATTGCTGTATGAAAAAATAATAATATGACTTGTATTAAAAGAATAATAACCAATTAAATTAATTTCTTGAATTTCTAAACCTAAATTCAATAGACTGTCTGTAACTCGTTAGATTATACAAAATATAACAAACTTCTTTACAATCTAAGCTTTCTGGAAAACTCATCAATTTGAGTTGAGTCTCAAATTGCACGTAATGAGTTATTTATTTATTTATTTTTGTAAGATTCCGTTTACAGTGCATATTTTCAAGTTCAAATTAAGATGGTAGTTTAAAATAAAATATATCACTAGGATCAGTGAGAAACTCTCCTTTCTTTGTCATCCTTCCATATCAGAAAAGTCCAATCACAATGACGACTGTAATTGTGCAGACACCTCAAAAGAGCGGCTGGAATTCAGGAATATGTGACTGTTGCCAGGACATGAATTCTTGTAAGTATGCTTAAAGGTCCATTTTTACAGTTCATTAAAAATTATAATTTCACATTATGTGTATTTTTGGTAACACTTTAGATTAGGGAACACACATTCACTAGTAACTAAGATTTTTCCCTGAACAAACTCCTAATTTGCTGCATATTAACAGTTAGTAAGGTAGTTGTTAAGTTTAGGTATGGGGTATGTTTATACCTAAAATATGGTAATGTAGAATAAGGCATTAATTTGTGCTTTATAAGTTGTAATGTGCTAGAAATATGCGTGCTAACTAGTTAATAGTGAGAATTGGTCCTTAAAATAAAGTGTTAAAGCATTTTTTGGTCCTCAGGCTGCTATGGGTTCTGGTGCTTTCCTTGCTTTACCTGCACCACCACTGGGGATTTTGGGGAGAGCACCTGTCTGCCTCTGCTGGACATATTCGGCCCAGGTATCATGGCGGCTTTTGGGGTTCCAGTATGTGTGCCGCCTGTGTCTCTCGGAATGAGGGTGGCAGTTCGCCACAAATACGATATTGGGGTGAGTTTTTCCTTTCCCTCTACCAATGAAAGACGGACTCAAAGAGGGCTACAAAACAATCATTGTTTGTATGTGTTGTAACAGGGCAGTATCTGTGAGGACATCATGATGACTTGCTGTTGTATCTGGTGTTCGTGGTGTCAGATGAGTAGAGAAATCAAAGCACGCAAGCAAACTGTCACTGTAGTGACCACACATCCAGTGATTCAGACCATTCCAATGGCAACCACCACACAAGTTATCACTTCACAGCAGTCGGTTGGAGTGATCGGTGCGGCACCAGTTGCTCCTGTAGTCCAGATGGCACCAATTCCGTCTATCACAACATTTGTTAAATAGAAGGACTGCTACTTGCATCTCATTTAAATAATGATAATAGACATAAATTTATAGACACCATATTTATAGACTATACTAATTGATCTATAGTGTAATAACTAACCTGCATAATGAATATATATAATTTTGTCTGAATGGCTTGGGTGCATTTAGAAAGTATCTGCATCTTTATATTGTTTATTCTCTGATGATTCTTGATTAAATATTTTAAAGTGATCTTGCCTGTGAAGTTTCTTGTACTGGAAAGGAATTTAAAGTGATTATCTCGCTGATTATTTTTGTTATTTTGAGATACAGAAAAAAGAGGAATGTGTGGATACATTTCCCTCATTTTCCTTTGGACATCCCTCCTTCTCTCTTTACCCTGTGGTTATAATGGAGATAAGATCCTGGTTTTCACTGTTGATGGCAGTCACTGGGTGAACATGGAGGTACTGATTTGAATATGCAGGAACAGTCAGTTTAAAGAAAAAAAAAATATTGTACTATTTCAGCAAAGTTCACTGTTGCTGGAGTGGAAGCCTGTTTTCACCTCAAAGTAAAAACAAAAAGGTAATTTAAAGGAATAGTTCACCCAAAAATGGAGGTTTGTTGAAACTTTACTGACCCTCAGGCTATCCAAGATGTAGATGAATTTTCAATGTTGAACTATTCCTTTAAAGGGGTCATATGATGCAATTAAAATTTTTCCTTTCTCTTTTTTTGAATTTGAAGATTTGCATAACGCCACCCAAATGTTCACGCAAAGAAAGAAGGCGCAACTTATTCTCACTGCAGTATTGCTGTTGCCGCCGCCGCCATGTCGTGAAGGCGCTGTGTGTTTCGTTGTGAAAGCGAAACTACTTTGTTTGGTCTTCCAAAAGAGGACGATATCCACTTCGTCATGCCTGGAGCTGATCCATGCTGGTCGCTGAGGAAATACATCAACTTCGCGCTGTGGATCACCGGATCGGCTTTCACCGTGGACGAAGCGGAGTCCAGTCAGGGGTCGTCACATGTGGTTGCCGCAAGCCCACCCGCCGCCGCTCACTCAAGTCAGCCTCAGCTGACTCTAGCCCGCCGTGTGTGACGCTGTGTTTCGTTGTGAAAGCGAAACTACTTTGTTTGGCCTTCCAAAAGAGGACACGACTAGAAATCAGTGGTTAAGTTGTATTTACAACACTGTTCCAGAACAGTTCAACCCAAATATTCAGATGTGT
>NW_015505257.1:1159822-1247739 GCF_001515645.1 Sinocyclocheilus grahami | reverse complement strand
TCCGATCACAAATGCAGACATGGTTTTATGTTTACGCGGCACGATGCAATGCACCGCGTAAAAAGACAGTATAAGTCATTATAATCCGTAATTATGTCCCCACTGGATGCAATAAATACCTTGTTTATAATGGGTTTTAATGTTTTTGTCTCGTCGCTCCGGTCGGGACAAGGCATCACAATATGGTAAGGGGCGTAACATTTCCGTCACACGCTTGAGGTATTCGGCCAATCACAACGCACTGGATAGCTGGCCAATCACAGCACACATCGCTTTTCAGACCGATGAGCTTTGTAAAAATCGACACGTTTCAGAAAGGCGAGGCATAGAGGAGAAACAATAATGTACAGTATGTGGAAAATAATGTGTTTTTTTTTACCTTAAACCGCATAAACACATTTCATTACACCAAATAATGTTCTTTTTAACAACATCATATGACCCCTTTAAGAAAAATAAAGTTGCATCTGTGAGATATAAAGTTGCAATAACAAAAATTAAAGTCACAATCAACTGCAAAATTTGAAGTAACTATTGTGAGATGTAAAGTCACAATTGAAAAATGTTGGGTGAAAACTGGCTTCCATGTGCCAGAGATAAAACAATTAAATTTGCTGTTAAAAAAAAAAACATGCTTGCAAAACAGAAAATCAATTCAGCTCGCTTAGTACGATGCTCTAGTACACCGTATTACTGCTCTCTAGGTGCTGGTGAAGAAGCTGCACTCTCATGGACACGAGCTGAGTGTGATTCGCCTGACGGACAGCTGGTTCATTCAGGAGAATTCACCTTACTACATCTCAATTACAGTGAAGCTTAAAAAGAAATACATAGGCCTGGACCTGTTCGAGAACGCAGTCCAAAGGATTCTTGAGGCCCGCAGGAAGTGCCCAGTGATGGGATTGCTGGTCCAGATGTCAGAATTGATTGGCATCATAAAGGTTGCTCACACTGCAAACTGTGCCATGCTCACCACCATGCTGGAGAACAAAGATCTGATGACACAAATAAAGATGACGAACTATGACTTGATGCTCACTGACCCTGCCATACCTGGTGGGGTCATTCTGGCACATCACCTCCAACTTCCAATGGTCTATAACGTCCGTTGGATGAGTTTTGGAGAAGGCCACTTCTCCATCACACCTTCTCCCATATCCTATGTGCCTGTGCCTGGCTCAGGCCTAACAGACCGAATGGGTTTGTTAGAAAGAACCTGTAACCTTCTACATTATGGGTTGAACCTCATTCAAGAGCACTGGCTGGTGATTCCCATGTATTCCAGCTTGTTGCTCAACTACTTCCCTCCTAGCAATGCAACGTTCGGCAGAGCTGTGGCTTGTCCGTGTAGACTTTGTGTTCGAGTTCCCACGACCCTCCATGCCAAACCTCATCTACATTGGCAGCTTCCAGTGTCGTCCGGCCAATCCTCTCCCTGACGAGCTGGGGGAGTTTATGCAGAGCTCAGGAGACCATGGTGTGGTCGTGATGTCTCTGGGAACACTGATTGCAGGATTGCCCCGAGAGGTCATGGAGGCCATTGCCACAGCTTTTGCTCGCATGCCGCAGAAGGTGGTGTGGAGGTTTATTGGAGAGAGACCTTCATCGTTGGGCAATAACACCCTACTGCTTAAATGGATACCTCAGAACGACTTGCTAGGCCATCCAAAGACCCGTGCTTTTGTGGCTCATGGGGGCACGAATGGTCTATACGAAGCCATCTATCATGGGGTGCCAGTTCTGGGACTCCCTTTGCTATTTGACCAGCTAGATAACATTGTACGTCTTCAGGCAAGAGGGGTGGCACGGATGCTGGAGGCAGCTACTTGTACCACAGAAGAGTTTCTTGAAGCTTTGAGAGATATTTTAGAGAACCCAATGTATCGTCAGAACATGCAGAAGCTCTCCAGTTTACATCAAGACCGGCCTCTGCATCCTCTCGACAAAGCAGTGTACTGGATCGAGTTTGTCCTGCGCAATAAAGGTGCACCCCATCTACGTGCTGAGGCCTACAACATGTCTGTGTACTCCTACTACTGTCTAGATGTAGCTGCATTGGTTCTCCTTATACTTCTGCTGACTCTGGGAGGTGTCTACACAATATGGATACAAAGACGGAAAAGAGAGGCAAACAAGGCAGTGAGAGATGGCAACAAAAAAGCTGTAAAGGAAGGCAGTAAGAGGCTGAAAGAGAGCATTAATGCTCTGAAAGACAGCAATAATATTCCCATTCCAAATCTAAGAGCAAGCAAAATAATTTAGTAAATAGGCAAGGAATCCAGAGAGCTAAGTACTTAATTCTTCTTTATTATATTTTTCTCAGTTTTTCTTTTATAGTTTTTTTTCCCTTCAATATCCTTCCCCTCGTGTTATTGTTAACTAAAAGTATTAAAATAGTATTTGGTAACCGAAATAAAGCTGAAATAAAATAAAATATA
The DNA here is from genome assembly GCF_001515645.1 of Sinocyclocheilus grahami. Taxonomy (NCBI): domain Eukaryota; kingdom Metazoa; phylum Chordata; class Actinopteri; order Cypriniformes; family Cyprinidae; genus Sinocyclocheilus; species Sinocyclocheilus grahami. Next base: position 1,245,301 of record NW_015505257.1, on the reverse strand, counting down.
AATATTAGATGAAAAGCATAGAAATGTTGCCTTGGTAACTAACTGAAATAAATAAAGTACAAAAATTACTAAAACTAAAAACTTAATTAAAGCTATATATATATATATATATATATTATATAAAGATTAAAGCACATAACAAAATGACTAAAGATACAATTAAGATAAAAACTATTTGCGTCAAATAATTGCACTACTCCTATGGTATTCTTTCTTTCTTTCTTTCTTTCTTTGCCTTTAATTCTCTCCTCCCATTTCTTGAGCTCTTGTAATTCCCTGCCAACTAAACTGTATGTTGGTGATTAGGTGCAGATCCCTTCCTGGAATCCTTTAAGTAATCCCCTTTTTGCACACAATACATTTATGTGCAATTGCAACAAAAAAAATTGTACAATAATAAAAAAAAAGGTTGTAACTCTTAGCAAGATGTGAACGGTGTAAACCAAGTTGTCTAAGCTAGTCAGCCTGTTCAGGATGTGACATGCAGTTTCAAAGCTGTGTTGTATCTCCAGCAATGAAACAATTTGATTGTAACCATCCACATTTTCGTTGTGCAAAACATGGTTAATTAACAATGTAATGCTTAACAAATGCTCAAAATAAACGCGCTTATCAAAGTCCAAATCAGCAGGTTTGGTTTCAAAACGCATTTACATTGCTGCAGATCACCAGAAGATGGCGCAATGGATATATTCAAAGAGTTGCTTGGAATCAGTTCTGCAATCCAAAATAGGATAATATTCTATATTCTTTTACATCAGCCTGGTGCTTTTTATAAACCATCAAAATGCCATGGTTTCATTAAAGCAAAAAATGATCTAAAAGTAAGATGATCACAAACCTGACCACAGCACTTTCTCTTTACCAGCCAGAGGAGGACATCCTTTTCTCCAGATATAAGACAGGAGATGGCTGGAAGCACATGCGGGGACAGAATGATGAAAAAGAAAACGGGCAAGGATGAGAGAGCTCTAACTGATTGAGGGGACATTAGGCCTGGGCTGTATTCACTAATGTATGCTTCTAATGACTCGTTATCTCATTATCAATCTTATTCTCGCTCATCTTTTCTTTTCCTCACTCTCTCCCCTTCCTTTATCTCTCTATCTCCTCCCAATCGACCAGCAATGATGGGAATAGCAATTAGGACGCTAGGCTGCCAAATGGCTATTTTAATTAGCCTTTCTTAGCAAGAGAGAGAGAGAGGTGGGACAAGAGAGCGAGTGAAAGAGAGAGAGAGAGAGAGAAAGAGACTAATGTTCTTCATAAATGCTACAGATTAGAAGGTCATTAGGCTTTTGCTTGAATTAATGATTAGGAATTCCTGCAGGTCATAGAAACTTATTACACAAGCCTACTTAACATTAATAGAACCATCCTATTTGTGTTAAACACAAAGAAATTAAAACTAAAAACCAATTACAAAGAGATGACATTGTCTTGCGCCCTCCCCCTGGTCACCCATAACGGAGAAGCGGTGTAAAACTCTCTGGACGGTTAGCCAGAGTCTAGTCGCACGAGATTCGGCAGTTCTCTATCGTTTCATTCTCTCATTTTTACTCCATGGTCATTATACGTCCTGTCCCCCCACCCTTTCCACTGTCTCGGCATCCTCTCCGCCGCTCCCAGTGGTACGTAATTTTCTTCAAACGCACAATGCAAAATTCTTGTGTGTTATTTGTTCATTTGTGGCTTGTTTGGGACACGGGCTGGTCTGGCGAAAATCTCTTCAGAGGCACTTTCCTTCCCAAAAGAGATAGACTACTCGTTTCAGCCCTCTCTTAGACGTTTCCCCCTGACGCATAAAAACGGCAAAAATATGAACACACAAGGCCTACTTTTATGTGCGCATAGCGTACATACAGAAAACATAGGCCTACATGTACATTACATAGCAAAAATAATAAATGTACAGCATACATCATACATCCACGATTAAAAAATATGTCTTCTGAAGCCATAGCAGAGATGTGTGCAAGGAACAAACTGAAATTGAAGTCACTGATAATGTTCCTCTTTTCAGTGAGCTGTTAAGTGCTGCAATGAATCAATGATTGAGTGAGTTAAACTTGAACCGAATGAATTTGATTCATTAACAGATCATTCAGTCTGCGTTTGTGAAAGGAATCTGAAATGATTCAATGAAAGGAATCAAACTCCAAGGAATTCTTTAGAGAAAAAAAATATATATATATATACCAGGTTAGGTACTGCATTACAAAGACATGGGATAGTCATGGGTTTTTCTGACTGGTTATGTTTATACATAAACTCAAGTAATTGAGAAAACTAACAATATGGATCATAAATTTAATATGTCTGTCGTTTGCCTGCTTAGTGGAGAAGAGGTGAGAAGTATCCTCAGCTGAACAGAGTTGTCCACACTTGCACTCTGAAAAATAAAGGTTATTTATTGGGATCTTTGGTTTCAAGAACTTTTAACATCCGTGGAACCTTTCCATTGCACAAAAGTTCTTTATAGTGGAAAAATGTCCTTCACATTATGAAAACAATGGCTGTTTTAGGAACTGTTCATTGAAAGGTTCTTTGGGGAACCCAAAATGGTTCTTATATAACTGCTGCAAAAACTCTTTTTGGAACCTTTAATATTGTACTTTATTATTACAATTTGCAAGTTAAAGTTCATAAACATTTTAAGAAGGATATCAAGCACCTGTTGAGAGTGCTTGACAGTCTGAGCTGTTGGATGTTGATATATGATCTCTAAAAAAAAAATCAATGAAGAGTTGGCATTGAATACATTTTTGACAGTTACAGATGAAAAAAAAAGTCTGAGAATCAAAAAGAACCATTTCATCATGGAAGGTTTCTTCAGGATAATATGGTTATAAATATGTAAACAGCCTCTTTTTTAGAGTGATTGATTTGAATATGAATTTGAAAAAAATCGAATGAACTCTTAGGGCGGATATAAAGATTTTTCGTAAATAACTTAAATTGAGATCTGTTTCTCACACAAAGTATGATTTCAAAAGACTTATATGAGTTATACAGGCTACTTTTCTTTTGAATCCTTCTTGAATGCTCTAGTCATGCATTGTATTTGCAAAGGAAAAAACAAACAAACAAACAATTTTATTACGTCCACACATTTGGGCCTTCTCAATTCATATGTACTGTAACAATAATCATAATATACAAGCCCTCACATTTTAACTAATAAGCATCACAACAATTCCTGTGGCTGTACACTGTGGTTGTATTTGTATAGTGTCCCTCACTTTTCTTTCTTTCTCTCTGTCTCTTTCCTTCTCTACTTTATCATGACATGCCCTGAGGTTATGATTGTTATGATTTATATCGGACTGTTTTGAGATCTCTCTCTCTTTCTCTGCCCTCTGTCTTCATCTCTCTTTAGCTTTCTCATTCCTCCTCTCTCCTTTCTAATCAGTTCTCCTTGCATCCCCCCAGGTCGATTTGGGGAGTAATAATGAAAGAGATTTAACCCTTTAATGTTCAACCGCTTTGACCCCGAACACCTTCCCTCCATCGTGTTTCACACATACACACCCACACACATAAATAAATACACACACACACTCACACACACACATATTTTGGGTGCAGATCACAGCAAATGCAGACGCTGATTGCAATGGAAAACATTAGATTAAATGTAAAACAGATTTTTTTTTTTCCCGTCCGAATGGGTAATGGGAAAATTTATAGATTGTTGACTTTACGAATCCACATGTTTGTGTATTTTTCTCCCACACATTGTCCCTTGGATATAGTCTGATTTTCACTCGTTTTTATCCTTGCTGTCTGTTTTTTTTCTCCCCATCCGTCTGCGATTCAGTCTACCTGCCCATCTGTCTGTCAGACTCTCGTTCTGTGCATTTAAACCCCTGATGACGTCACGCATAAACAGAATATCTTCCCACCTAATTATGCTCTGTTAATTACAAATTTGGACTAATGTGCTCAATTAGACAAACATAATTTGCTCTCAGATACAGGACATTTTTTTTATTTAGAAAATTATCTCTTTAACAAACAATATGACTTAATTGCAGACATTTGCATAAACAAATGAGCTAATTAATTACAACCAAGCACTTCCTGATGAGTCGAAGGACAATGCGACTCCAAATGTTTTCCTCCGGGATACGGAAGGAGGGAGGGAGGGAGCGAGAGAGAGTTTAAATGAAAGTTTATGAGCTTGTGAGCATGCTAATATGACTCTCTGAGCATGAGGAATTATGTATGTGTGAGAATTTGCTATAAATGTCCAGATAAATAAGTTTAAGTAGCTTACTTATCGGCTGTGGTGGTTCGGCTCTGGCAATATATCTCCGGATGGTATCGGTGTAACACTTAAAATCCCTTATTCCCTCTCTACATTCATCTCTCTCGTTTTCCCCTCTATCTCTTTTTCTGGAGGGTTTGTAGATAGAAGGGCCTCTCCCCTCCTTTTCTGTGTTGGAATTTAATATGCAACTTTTTATTGGAAAACAATCGTGCGTGCCTGCGTGAATCCTGACCGCAATATATCTGTTAGTGCAACTAATCCGATCAGGCCAGAGAGGGCTATTTATCACTGCAAATCCAGGGCATTTCAGCCCACATTTTATTATTTTAATATATTTCTCAGCTATTAAATCACCAAAATGATGAATTAGAACTGTCTGCCACGCTTTCAGCTGCATGACAGAAAATGATGCACTACCCAATTTGAGTGGTCATTTGGACTTTTTAAAGACAAAAAATGATACAGGAAAAAGTCCAATATTTTTGTGTTGTTACGTCTCTGCCGCCCCATCCCTCCATCTCCCCCTCTCGCTGGCTGTTTTTAATAAAACACTCTAAGTGAGCTTTATTGCTGTGTTAGAGAGGGCAGGATCACAACTATCTTTAATATACAGCCAATTACCAAACACACACACAAACATAAGCACTCACACACATACTTATGCGCACACAAAGACAGGTACACCGACACACATCTTTGTCTCTTAATTATAGCGGGCAAACATTAACAAATATTCAATCTGTATACACACACTTCAAACGGTTGAAGCTGAAAATTTATGGTAGGTTGCCAGTTACCTGGGAGAGGTGAAAATATGAATGGAAACACATATTTTAAATTTCTTTAGATCTCATACAACAACATTTACACTTCAGCTCTTCATTCAGCCTACAATTTATCTTCCTTTCCTTTGTTCTTTTTTTCAAATAATGGGTTTATGCAAAATCTACCAACATACCTCATATATCTGACAAAAAAAAGATTCAGAACTTAAGTTGTTTATCTAATAGACCTAGACTAAAAAGATTATAAATAGTACTAATTATCCTGAAAGGGAAGAGCTAGCAGGGTGCACCAGAAGGACCACGTGAATTTTTTTTTTTTTTTTTTTTACAAATCACAGAAGATATTCATTATGTACACTGAATTCAGCTTCAGTAAAGAGGTAATGGAACAAATTTGTTTACTGAAAAGTCATCTTAAAATATTTAGGCCTAAGCGTATCTTTATTGATATTGCAATTAGTGGTTTATTACTATAAGCTGTTTAGCATAAACTAATTATAAAATTATATATATATACACACACACACACATTTCAACATCATTTCGCACAAGTTAGTTTAAACGTGGTGAAAAGGCCTTTGCAAGCAGAAGTCGCGTTGCTGAGACGGTAACCATAGCAACAGTAGGCTGCTCCAGTGCTTTCCGTTTGGACGGTATATCGACAAAAATAAGTAGGCCCTATTGTAATTATTTAGTGCTTTACATGTCACAAGTATATCACAAAAGAGTTTTGTTTATACACTATTTGTGTTCACTAATTGTTTAAAATTACCCAAAAGACACTTCTGCCAGACCTCAACCAATTGCATCCTGAAAATTACCCTAACAATTCCCGTAAAACTTTGTTCACTTCGAAAGTCAGTGAATATTTTGCAAAGTGAATAACACACGAACTGTACGGTCTGTTTAGACTTGAGGATGTGCAGATATGGTGCTTCACCACCGAGACCCATCACATCAGCACATCGCAGCTTCAAACACTTAATCTGCCAAGCACACAATAATTACTAATTACCTATTAACTAATTACTCTGCATCCAGCATCTGAAAGCAATCAAAATTACATTAAGCGCGTTGAATCTCCTGTCCACTCCCTGCCCCTCCCCTCCCCTCCCCTTTAATGCGATAGTACCCTGCCGCTCCAGTAGGGGGCGTCAGTGCCGCAGGTGGGTGGTGGGGTAGGCTACACACTGCTCTGGGACAGCTGGCTTAAGCTTTCCGACCCCATGAGTCCTCACACTAATCAGCTCAGAGCAGCCAGAATCAATTAGCACCATGAGGGGGGGTGGGCGGACGGTGGGAGACCCACAGAGGACGACTGGCCCCACACCTGGCATGTCTCTCTCTCTCTCTCATCTAACGCACTGCTCTTGTCCATTCAGTCATCCATCCATCCATGCATCCATGCGGATCCTCTTCTAACAGAATTGTTGTTGGTTTTTTGCCGATCTTCCTGACTCTCTCTCTCTCTCTCTCTCTCTCTCTTGCTCTTCCTTTTAAAGATGTGTGTTAATAACTTTTAAATAGTCTGGCAGCATAGGGCCGCAGGGCTGGTTACTCACCTTATTGCTCTCCTCTTCCCTCGCGTGCGTTCATAAAGTGGCTCTATCTCTCCCTCCTGTTCTCATTCACCTGTACACTCCTTCCCCCTGCCCGCATCCATGTCCATTTCCCGCTCCCTCCGTACAACAATCATAGCGAAAAGATGAAGAAAGAAAAAGTTTTGAAAAGCATTATGGGATTCGAGAATCTCCCCTCTCTATTTCAGCTAATCTAGGCTATTCCTCAGTGCTGCTCAGAGAGTGTAAATGATATTTTAGCATGTTCATAAAATACCGTGATATATTCACAGTACAGTATTCCACTTTATGGTTCGCACTGTCATCGTCTCTAACTCAAATAGAAGCATTGCATTGAAACAAATTATTGCGCTGGAGTAACACACATACACGCGGCAATGGAAATGTATTTTCCTCTCTCGCAAACTCTATACATCAGTATGATACAGTGTGTATTATAAAAGCATGTATCATCTACAAGACTCCTGCACTCTTGTTTGAACACACACACGCAAGCAAAGTGCAGTCGGCCCGAAAAGTGCTTAATAAACACATATAATGATAAATCAATAACGTCTGTGCTTCAGAGTCGAAAGAGTCGCTGACCAGCAGGTGTCAGTCTGCGTTCCAACTACCGACCGCATGGAGCAGATGGACGGAGAGGGCTGCTCTTCAACTCCGAACGGCACGGAGCGCACAACCTCCCCTCGCCTCCTCTCGAATAACGAAACGGGAAAAGTTGAAGGAGCAGAGGGATGGAGAGAGGGATGAATCGAGGAGAGGGAGTTGAAGATAGCCTTCTCCTACTCTCACACTAATTGCGTTTTCCCTGAGCAGAATTGAGTTCCAGAGAAAGAGAGAAAGGCCAGAGGCTTTTCATAATTGTATCGACAGGAAAATGAATATGATGAATGGCGTTCATTCGGCGCGGCCAGGATTTATTGTCTTATCCTCCGGGCGTTAATCGCTCTGAAAAGTGGGGAGGAGGGAGAGAGAGACAGGAGGATGAAGGAGAAGGAGAGGGAGAGATAGAGAGAATAACTAAATTCCAAACCCCTGTCCTGACAGTCCTCTCGCAAACTTATGTCAACTTGCAGAACCCCTTCATTACGAACTGTTCTGGCCACATGGAGCCCCGCCCACAAGCTTTGATTGACACCTGAGGCTCGCTGGTCACCTGTGGGACATTTTGAATGGGGGGAGTATCTAAGTTTGATTTTTTTTTTCATTTAAAATTAATTACATTTAAAAGTTATACGTGGGATTTCAGTCAAAAAAGACCACAGAATCGTTAAAACGGCTCTATGCAATTTTTTCCGCACCTCACTGCTTCTCTGTCGCTACCCAGTTTTTTTCTTACGTTCGGTTCACACATGCGCGTGCACACACACACACACACACACACACTCATACATGTCCCAGATAAATCTGGTTGTGGATGCTGTGAATCCAGATGAATGCTCAGCTCATAAAGTGTGTGTTTGAAATCCATCCATCATGGAGATGTCAGAAAGAAAAGAGCAGAAAGAACCCCCTCTCTCTCTTTCTGTGTCCATTGCTGTGGCTCATGAGTGCTGCTGGTTTGCAAGAGCATTGGTGGACATTGCTAAAACTAACTGTGACGCATGCATTTTTAATTTGGTTGAAACAAGGTAGTAATGAGGAATTAATAACAGTTTTTCTTTTATGGAATACACTTGAGTTCACCATACACGTTATCATACATACATGCATAGATTATATAATAATCAAACCTGTAGGCCTATGCCTTTATTTTGTGTTTGTTGTCCATACAATGAAAGTCAATTTGGTTTCATTGTTGTTTTGGACCCCATTGATATTCTTTGTATACGTAAAAAGAGTTTTTTTCCACAGAAGAAAGAAAGTCATACCATTTTTGAACGAGATTATGGTGAGTAAATGAACTTTTGGGAGAACTATTCTACTCAGAATATGCTAGTAAATGGAACTTTTTATAGTATTTTCTGGTAAAACATACTCCAATTTGAAACTTTTTTAAAGCGCACAAACTAACAATGAACTATACTTTTAGAGCATTTATTAATGTTTATTAATGTTAATGCATTTTTAACATTCCTATTTGTATAATTTAAAATTCAAATAGTATGAACAAACATGACAAAACTATAATAAACTAACGTTAACCTAGATTAATAAAAACTGTTAAAACATGCTGTTCATTGTTAGCCTGTGATAGGCTATCTAATGCTAATGCTAAAACTCCCTAACTGAACCTCACTATAAAATGTTGCCATTGTTTTTCAGTGTCCATAACTAGCACCGTTATCCCTTAAATCCCATAACAGCCTCATGTTGGATGTCAGCACACACATACTCGAGAGAGCAAACAACATTAATAGAAGATCCTATAAACACCCTCAAACCAGTAGAAGCTACAAGTTTATGTCACCACCTAATGTAACTTAAAACTGACAGTTAACTCTGTAAACAGACGAAAACACCTTGGAGGGAAAACAACAATTGCTACTAAAAGAAAATAGCACTAAAACTAAACCCCAAAAAAGTGACAAAACATGTAATGAACGGACTGGAAGTGAGCAGAGATGGATGAGACATAGGAGGAGACAGCGATGCCTCGGGCTATGCTGAGAGACGGTGTGTGTGTGTATGTATAAATGTGTAGGGCAGGTGGGACGGCAGGGAGACTGGTGGCTCAACAGCTTGCTCCACCCTGAGGGCCCAGCGTGCTGGGAGGAGCAGGGGCTGTAGCCGAGGACTCTGCCAACGAGAGGGGCAGTAAGACTGGTGGCAGCTGGTCCGCGCTCCCTCCCCTCCCACCGGCAGGCAGCAGGCAGGGTGAGAAGGTCAAAAGCCAGTCGTTAGGAAGACAAAGAGAGGCACAGCGACACACTGCATAATCGCCTTTTATTGAGTGCCTCTGACACGATTCACGGTGAGGCTGACACCGACGCCATGCACACACGCGCAAAACACACACACACACACACACAGGCTCAGTGTATCAATACACGAGTACGTACACACAGACACATATGAAGAGAAAAGACAATGCACGTAGTATAATTAAGCAAAATATTAAAACTGAAGAAGTAATAATTTTCCAAAGTAGCATCAAGTGTCCCAACAAAAGTTATTCTCCAGGCCAAAGAAGTCAGACTTTTGCAATGGTTCCTGCAGCTGCCCCCCTCAAACATGCACCCCCAACTCATCTGCCATTAAAGCGAAAACAGAGCCACGCACTCAACCATCAGAGCAGCGGTTCTGCTCTCCACATGCCACAGATCTGCCATCCCCTCCGGCACACACAGTGTCAGTCTACTTTCCATGTACAGTGATCACATCTGCCCGTTTTGATGATGGTTTTTACCTGCAAACCCGTTAGAGCAATGGATTCTGTATGGGGTCTGATCTGGTTATGTTTTATATTACATTCTGTGATCCTCCAACGACTGCCATTAATGTTTGTTTTATTGATCCTAATGAGAATACCATGTTATTTAAATGTAAAATAAATGATAAATAAATGATAAAATACTCTTAAACAAAAGATTTAACAAATGTAAATATTAAAATTATATTAAAATATTGGCTATTATAAAATATATTCATGTTAAATTGTAAAATAATGTAATATGATAATTATAATAATTGTAAAAATATTAACATTTCATTTCAATATGAAAATGATACTAAATTAAATACATTTAATACTATGAAATGTCTTAATATTAAAGCATAAAAAGAATATCACATTATTAAAAATGTAATAATAATTATTACAAATGAATAAATAAATGTATAATAATAATAATAATAATAATAATAATAATAATAAAATATTTTACTATATAATAATAGAAAAAAACTTGTATGCCTTCATTACAATGTCAATTATTATAAAATGTATATTTTATTATTATATAATAATGTCTATTATAAAAAGTGTTTGTTGTCCATACAAAAGAATGTCAATGGAGATCGGTGTTGTTTTGGTTCCTACTGACTTTCTTTGTATAAAAACTTTATTTGAATGATCTAGATAAGAATTTCATGTTATTTAAATCTATGATAAATGCAAATAAATAAATAAGTAGATGAAAATATCAGATACTATAAAATATGCTAATGTTAAATTAGTTGTAAAATAGTAATAATGACAACAACAACAATATAAATATTAACATCTCATTTGGCAACAAATGCAACAAATTGTATTCTTTAGGATAAACCCCTTGAGATTAAAATAATATTAAATTGACTACATTAAATATTACTAAATATATCAATATCAAATCATAAAATATTATATTATATTATACTAATATATACATTGTATTGTATAACTAATGTTATATTCTTATAAAATTTAATAATACATGTAATTAAATTAATGTATAATATTAATAATAATAATTCAATATTTTACTATGTAATATAAAACAAAACTTGTTAAGTTTGTGGATTATTTTTGATTCGTTGGTGGAACCTATAGGCAGCACTGTTTTGTGTTACTGATAAAGCTCATCAAGGCAGACAGAATGTGGAAATAGTAAATGGCCATAGTGAAGCATTTACAAGACCACAATCTTTGCATCACATCAAACAGGGTCCAGTCAAACACACACATCGAGAGGAGCACTTCCGATTATGGCTCATTTCTCCACAGCGTGGTGTGTTAAACTCTCTCCATCTCTTCACTCAATGGAGCATAGCTCATCTGAACACTGAGCAATAATGAGGCACAGAGATGCACTTGTGTGTCTGTGTGAACCAAAGCGAGTGAGCGAGAGAGCTCTGCAAGAGGAGGGGGAGAGAGAGGCTATCCATTTCCTCCCTGGGGCAACTCCTCTTTGGCTCTTTGTTGCTGAAATGCTCCCAGTGAGCAGGTTACACGAAAGCCTGCTCTATTGTCTTAAACAGCTGTGCGTTGCATGCTCTCTCTCTCTCTCTCTCTCTCTCTCTCTCTCTCTCTCTCTCTCTCTCTCTATTGCTCATCTTTTTTTTTCAGGTTCCTCAATCAGGGGCAGTTTCAGAGATCTCTAAAAGCAAAAGCCTGTGGCAGTGCTCCCCCTCACCCAGACACACCAACGGATCTGCTTCTGTTTACACTGTCCCACAGTAGGGGGTCTTTCCTGATTCAGCTACTTTCTGATACTTCATATGGAGAATGCAGATAAATATTCATATTACCATACATTGAAGATAACTAATAAAAACAAGAAAAACAACAACAATAAGAAGCCATGAAAGACAAAGAATAATAACTATATATTGTATGCTGAATAAGAACAATAAGAGAAAGATTCAGTATACAAAGTCAAAGCTCTGACATCTAAAAACAAATGTCTTACTGTATTAATCTGTCTCGTATATTTCAACATACAGACTGCTAAAATTATTCACAAAAATTGATGTGTATTACAGTACAATGGTCTTTTGTAAATTGATCTCAGTGTAGAGACTGCTCATAGGGGCTTATTTAATCATGTTGTAAAACTATAAATCCATTGGTTGGATATCTGTGGGGACAAATACAGTAAATATATGTATATCTGCATTCAGGAGAAATACCTGAATAGCATGTAATTGGATAATATTGAAAAATCTCTGATATGAATCAATTAGGGGAGACAGGAAAGGAAAGCGTTAGTCAACCTCTGTAACTAAGTTACTTGTAATGTGTGTGTGTGTGTGTGTGTGTGTGTGTGTGCTATATGTCTCAAACTTTTTATAATATTCTATATTTATCTTCTGCAAATTAAATTAAATTAGTATGTCTAAACTGTATAAATTAATGTCAGGTACAAATAGGGCTGTTGTCACACACTAGCAAATTGATTGTAATACTTTAGAAAATGTAGAAATGTACAATTTTGTGAATTCATCTATAATTTGTTGTGGTATTCCAATTTACTTGTTAATAAAATAATAATCATTATGCCATTCCCATCGCAACCTATCATAATTACTTCTAGAAGTTTAATTTCAAATGGTAAACAAATAGAAAATGGTTAAATTCTGAACAGCAAATAAAATTGGAAACAATAATTCAAATGCATAAGCATAACAAATAGTGTCTGCTGGTCACGCTCACAATTTTGGCAAGATCTTATAAGACAGAACTAATATCATCTTGATCAGTAGGTTCTATTGTTTAACTTGACATTCTTCATCAGTATTTCATTTTTCACACAATCGTACATGTTTAAATATCATGGAAATATGACTAGCAGACAGGAGGGGTTAAAAAACGTTCTAGTGTTTATTTTTTCTCCGGACACATTAAACGGGTCAGTGTAAAAATCCATCAATTATATGACTAAGAATACATTTTATAATTTTTTCCCCCACAAAAATTGTTTATATTTGTATGTTAACAGAAAAGCTTACACGTTACTGTCAATTCGTGAGAGTGATGCACATGTACAGGCCTACTGAATCAACTAGGAAGAAAGAAAGAAAGAAAGAAAGAAAGAAAGAAAGAAAGAAAGAAAGAAAGAAAGAAAGAAAGAAAGAAAGAAAGAAAGAAAGAAAGAAAGAAAGAAAGAAAGAAAGAAAGAAAGAAAGAAAGAAAGAAAGAAAGAAAGAAAGAAAGAAAGAAAGAAAGAAAGAGGCGCAGATGACGCACCATGTAAACTAAATTAAAAGGAGTTCTATTACAGCCCAAGAATAATAAGCAAGAACAACAAGCTGAAAAACAAAGAAAAGCCATAAAGGACATTAGGCGCTGAGCTTTATATAACATTTGAGTGAATATTTCATGGGCAGAGAGATAGAGAGAGACTCTAAACTTTCATTAAGCAGGGTATTTCGCTGGGAGGGAATTTCGGCGCCTTTCACTTTTTTTCTTGGCTTTTATTGCAATAATACAGATATCTCTCTGGCTCCCAGCCCCTCCTCATTCAGCCCATTTCCTTCCCGCAGTCTCTCTCACTCTATGCTTTTTAAAATATAGTAATAAAAACATACTAGATCCTTTTTAAATGCACTATTACTTATCATGGTCTTTTCATATCGTAGCATCACAGGTGTTTTAAAGCCGCTATAAAAGTGCGTCATTTATTATTCAAAAGCAGCGTCGTCTTTTTGCATATTATCTGAGCGCTTTTATACTGCGGGCTGCCAGACTCCCATTTAAATGTTCGGCAGAATTGATAACGGCAGACACGCGCAATAAAAACAGCGCCGGGGGCAGGGTGGCACGCGCGCCCGCTCATATGCAGATCCCGGTAATTACTCCAACAATTCGCCAACCATTCCTTTATTCGCTCTTTGAGCGAGGGATTTCACGCTTTTAATTCAGTTTTCATCAATCTTTTGATTTTCGGCTGCTAAATTGTTTGCACGGGTCAAAGATAAGAAAGTGGGTCCGAGTTCTCCTCCGGCGCCCTGCCAGGTGAAACCGTTTGTGTCCCTCATAGAATCGGGATGTTTATGAGTGCAGTTCATACCCACCTCCCCCCCAAAAAAGAAAAGGTTAAATTATAGTTAAATTTAGACCAGAACTTTTCATCGATGTATACAAAAATGTAAAATTGCGCATTTGAAACAAAAACCATGTATTGCACATAATAATAATAATAATAATAATAATATCTAAGAAGACAAAAAGTAGCCTATATTCTTTTTTACTATATAGTTTTTGGGTTTTATTTTTTTAAGTGCATGAGTAGTGCTCTATTATTTAAGTAAGATAGCTACTTAAACACATGTTTGGATGCATCCTATCTATCTATCTATCTATCTATCTATCTATCTATCTATCTATCTATCTATCTATCTATCTATCTATCTATCTATCTATCTATCTATCGAGATGAAAATATGTGGAATGATACATGCAAATAGGCTCAGAGCGAAACAGTGACCATGGGTCAACGACAAGCACCGCGGGTGATGTAAGCGTCTTCAGCCACTGGACGAGGGCCGAGCTCCCGGGGGAACGAGGCTTTTTAGCGTCAGCACTCACTAATGGTCTATTAAAATATCAACTACTTCAAAGTAAACGGATTTGCTCCACACCAGCTCCCAACCCCTGAAGCTAATCAAACGCGGCGGCCAGGCCAAAAGAGCATAATCATTTTTACGTGGCAGATTACAAGGAACCACTTAGATCCGCTGTCAGAAGATCGGGTGTCCCAACACTCTCCAAGCGCCAGCAGTGCAGGCTCCTTTAGGGGCACAGCTGTGAAACTGACGGTTTCCGGATGCAACAACCAAAGAGCATCTAAAAGCCACTGAAAGATGCTGGGTCTACGCGCTTTATGAATTATAAAGGACTTATTCCAGTAACGTTTCAGAAAATATTTAACAGAAATAAAAATGATTTACGTGGCTTTAAGAACACATTAAAAAGTAAGCTGATTTCTGCATTAGCTATATGATTAGTAACTTGTGAGTTTTATAGGCTTATCCATGTGCAATGTTTAATGTTACCATTATTGTCGAATGATACTCTATATCGGGCATAAATAAACCATTCTTTAGTGAATACTTTTCAGTCTATTTTCTGTTTATTTTTATACTTTTTAGTTCAAATACTTTTCAGACCATGTTTAATCTTCGTAACGAGTTGAAAAGCGCGTCAATTAACATGGTTTATAAAATCAATCACAATTTTAATTCATGAGCGACTAAAAAGTAAACAGCAAAAGTGAAAATCCTAAATTTATTATTATTATTATTATTATCCTTAATGTTGTATTTTATCTTGATGTGGTATAATTTTATGAACAATGCATTCCAGCTGCCCCATGGTCAAAATAAATAAAAAGGATATTTAATTTGTTTCCTCTTCGTCTAATAAAGCAGAGAACGAGTCTAAACTTGATTGACATTTTAGAAAAAAAAAAGGTTGAGGGCAGCTTTGAGGTCAAATGCACTCCTCCAATTGCTGGAGGCGACATACAAATTAGATTTTTATTTTAAATCTTAAAGCGTCAATTGATACGTGTTGTTTGATTTTAATATACGCTGATTAGAGTTTCTAGAATCCAGAAAGATTATTAACATTTTTAAGTCATCCAATTATACTTGCCTCATCTCATCTGATGAAACTACACTACGAACTACCTTTTCTACACAAAAGGGCCATATGGTAAATAACACAATTGATGAGCACTTTATTTTCCACATGAGGCCACGGTATAGAATCTCTATTAAATACTCAAGAATGTAAAAAGCCATTGATGCATGCTGATGTCAGCATGTCCATAATAAAGAGATACTTGACCAATACAGAAATGGGAGACTAAACGATCTGCATTTTAAAGAATGATGTCACAAAACGCGTTATGTTTTGTGGCTTGTAACAAAATGAAAGCCAGTAAGGAGAGGGAGATTGAGCACTGCCCAATCAGAGAAGAGAAGAGCTCAACGAGCTCAGTGCAGGGATCCAGTGGAGAGAGAGAGTGCCAGAAATCTGCCAAGCCCTCGTGCCAAAAACTTTTTACCCACAGACGAATGCGTCCAAGCCATCCTAAATCAAGACCTGAATCTCGAGGAGTAATACATCATAAAGTAGATATTACTAGGGATTCCCTTACTCATAGAGATAGAGTTTTTCATTGTACAATTCCAGGGCAGTCCGAAATTGTCTGTGGAATAAACTCACTGGAAAGGTTCGGGTGGTGAGGATGGACCGAGCCCCAAGCTCCAGCCCAAGTGGCACCAGTCAAACATCACAACCTACCCAACATGAACCCATCAGCTTCGGCATTGACCAGATTCTCAGCGGCACCGATCAAGAATCACAGCAGAACTCGACCAGGAATAATTCCGAGAGCAACAGCAGCGGCAGCGCGAGCGGAGGCAGTTACCATCTCGGCAGCCCGACAGGAGCGAGCGCAACGCCGTACACGACACTAACCGGCACTTTTCACGGCATCGCGGCTCCATATGAGGAGTCCAGTCCATACGGAGTGAACTTGACCCTTGCACCCGGAGGAGTGATTAGGGTCCCGGCTCACAGGCCCCTGGCCGCGGCCGTGCCTCCACCCATGGCTAGCGCGGTACCCGGATTTGGGAGCCTCAGTTTTCCCTGGATGGACAACAGCCAGCGCTTCGCAAAAGACAGGTTTGCAGGTAAACAAATGCTACTATTCGTTCGATCTGTTATTTTCGTTTTTCTAACAAAAATCCTCGTGGTTGAAGTTATCAGAATCAGGAAATGGTGAATTGACTGCACAAATCACTCAAGTTCACCACTTGCGTTTTATAACTCGAAGTGAATTAAGTTTTAAAATATTTGTATTTTAAGATGTCGGTGGTTTGTAGATTTGAGTAAAAGTCAAGCAGACTGGAGCCTCAGTTTTCCCTGGATGGACAACAGCCAGCGCTTCGCAAAAGACAGGTTTGCAGGTAAACAAATGCTACTATTCTTTCGATCTGTTATTTTCGTTTTTCTAACAAAAATCCTCGTGGTTGGAGTTATCAGAATCAGGAAATGGTGAATTGACTGCACAAATCACTCAAGTTCACCACTTGCGTTTTATAACTCGAAGTGAATTAAGTTTTAAAATATTTGTATTTTAAGATGTCGGTGGTTTGTAGATTTGAGTAAAAGTCAAGCAGACTTAGGCTACAACTTATGAAATGTAAAACCGTACTAATTTCTTCTTTTAGTAACCTAACAGACTAGCTACTCTCTGGTGTGCTTTTTCTCGTTTTAAATATATTTATTTGTACCTATTTTTTTTTTTTTACGGCACGGCATTATTATGAGAGAAGAACTAAAACAAAAACAAAAACACTTTAGTTATTGTTGATGACACGCTACAAAAACATGCTTTAGCAATAACTTTAGGCCTACGATATTATGTGATGCTTCAGTTATCATTAAAGTGCATTTAAACAATTAGACAATATATTTTATTAGCTTATAGTCTATATTCATATGAACGCACTACGGATTACTCAAATATTCTACATTTAAAAATGACGTATTTAAAAGTCTTTGCGAGTTATCGGAATAGAAATGTATTAGCAAAAATAGCATTAATGCACTCTTTCATTTGCCATTTTAGTTGTGCAAACTGTGATGTTGTTGCATGTGTGCTCGTGAAAGAATCACAAGGATAAATTGATGGAGGTTTCAATACAGTAAATATTAGACAGTCCGTCTGGGAAACTTGATCCTGCTGTTTCCATAAAGAGGCGGCAGATGAATGGATGCTGAAGAGCTCGTTTTAGTTTTATTTGACCTTGAAGAGCGTGAAACACCTGTACTGCTTATGGGCGAAATTAAATGAAAAGGGCGAGAGAAAGTCAACACCTGAAAATGTTCAGCTTAGGTCAACGTGTCTGTTAAAGTAAAAAAAGATTATTATTATTATGTTTTGCAATATAATTTAAGCTTATTTGACACATATCTGAATATTATCTCATCATTAAAATCATTTCATCTATTAGATTTTTTATTTTTTTAAGAATAAACAGTTTTAATTAGATATGCGGGCATTTGTTTTTGTTTTTCAAATACGTACTGAACATACACCTAGCGTGTTACATAAATACAGAAATAAATGAGTACTGTTATATTTAGTTGAACCGCTCTTTTGCATATGAATGTAAACTCTTACAATTCAGGGCTGTCACATAGATCACCAGCTTTCTTTATTCTGGGGTAAATGGCAAACGTTGTGCCATTAGAAAGACATATCAATATTTCACCAGCTTTAATTATTGCCATCTATAGCTGCGGTAACAGGCGCTCTCTGCTGCTCTGTGCGTTTTAGGTAATAAATAAATTAACAATGTAGGCAATTACTTTCATTAGAAGAACAGCTGCTGTTTGTATTTGATGCAACATTAATAAGATAAGTTTTGTGATTTTATCGTACAACCTATATGGAACCTGAGTAACAGGCCTCTCAACAAATCCTAAGAGCATCAGCAATCCATCTATTTATGAGGGTTTTTAGTATTTATCAATCAATAACAAAGTCTAATTTGACATCTAAAAGGTATAGTGCATGAAGGCATAGAGTAATTTATAATGATGAGTATCATCAGTTTCCCTTTGACTCAGCAAGATTCAGAAACTTGGGCTGATTAATGCAGCACACAATTACACAAACCTTTAAGAGAAAGCTGATTTAATGTGCAAAAAAGAATTTGCCTTCAGAAAAAAAAAGCTTTATCCAATATTTATAGAATGGAAAATGTATGTATTCTGAGAATGTGCAATGCATCCCATTTTTGTGAGCTTGGACAGTCTGTCTTTACAACATTTAAATGCATTTAAAATATATACACTAATACGGCAAAAACAACAGTAATATTGTATCTAACATCTTGTATCTAAAACAAAATACATTATTAAAAGGCAACAAAAAATATTTTCAATCTTGAAAAGGCAGGTTCCAATTGTGCTTTTTGTTTACTGAGAAAAATTATTTAGTGTGATAGAAGGATGTCAGTAAGCTGTGTGTCAGACTCTTCATGACTTACCTCACCTCTCACTGGCTTTTCTCTCCTTATTCACATACCACAGCAGCCCTGACGCCTTTCACTGTGGCTCGGCGTATTGGTCACCCGTACCAGAACCGCACACCACCTAAGAGAAAGAAGCCTCGTACGTCTTTCTCCCGAGTGCAGATCTGTGAGCTGGAGAAGCGCTTCCACAGACAAAAATACCTGGCCAGTGCTGAACGAGCAGCTTTGGCCAAAACTCTGAAGATGACAGACGCTCAGGTCAAAACCTGGTTTCAAAACCGCAGGACCAAGTGGAGGTGAGACAGAGAAAGAAAGGCAGATATATTTTAATATAAGATGTAGAAAGGTTTAGAAAAATGGTGAAAAACTCAAGTGTGATCAGGTATGGAACAAAGGCATAAAAACGCCACAGCTTCACTAGACAATATTTGCCCATACATAAACATTTTTTTTCTAAACATTTGTCTGGACATTGATGGTGTCCAATAACACATACTGTGAAATAGGTGTCCTGATTGTTTTACTGCTGTAACATGGATTTAGCCAGAGGCGCTGTAAACAGGCAACAGAAATTATGGGAACGATAGGCAGATTTTCTTGATAAAAATTCAAATCTGGATATAAAATCATCAAACAGACTGAAATTTATATTTTAACTGCCCCATTTAAAAGTTTAACAAACTAAAGACAAGACTGAACTATATATAAATTACGGATATAATTGTTATATATTTGATTATCTATCGTTCTATCTATTTACAGTATCTATCTATGTTTATGTATATATAAATAAATAAATAAAAAAAAATAAAAAAAAACATATATATATATATATATATATATATATATATACTAACCAGATTAGTGTCTGTAATGACCTGAAATCACTTTTCAGATTTGACCTACTAATGGCCATAATATCTGTAAGAATTAATGGGAAAATAATGGTGTTGTCAAGAAGAAATATGAATTATTAATTAAGGCAAGGAACTAATGACATGCCACACTTTGGAGAAAAGGAGGGGCTGCTTGGACATTACACAGATGTAATGTTTAAATAAACATTTACCTTTTGGTACGGTTGATTAATCAATAACCTCTCCGCAAACTTTTCGGCTCCATGTGCACATCACGAAATTTCAAAAACTTAGATGAATTATATTTCAAATCTATATGTTGCTAAAATATTCACACAATTAGTGATTTGTTCCTCAAAGATCTCCATATCTTGTTGTAGTCTTAAATACTTAATGTTGCTTGGAATTTCTTTCACCCTGTAATTTCACCCTTTGCACTGGAAACTGAATATCTGCAGTAAATGTGCACATGAGCAAGTTTGTGGCAAATGAAAACCTCTGCTCCTCTAATTTTCTCCATCTTTTCCCTCCATCTCATGTCAGGCGGCAGACGGCAGAGGAGAGGGAGGCAGAGCGTCAGCAGGCCAACCGGCTGATGATTCAACTCCAGCACGATGCCTTTCAGAAGTCTTTGACTGATTCAGTTCCAACAGACCCACTCTGCATCCACAACTCATCACTGTTCGCCCTGCAGAACCTACAGCCTTGGGCGAGCGAGGAGAGCGGCAAGCTCGGGGGAGTGACTGCGCTCGTATGAGTACCAGAACTCAAGAAGCAAATGACATTCTCGTTCTTTTTTGATGGACTGGGATGTTGGTTGACCTTATCTCCATCCTAAAAGACTATTTCATTCCACAAAAAAGTGAGGAGCTAATATTGGCCATCCAACAATGAGCAAACCCATATAAATAAAACAGCTCTGCGTCGTAT
The DNA here is from genome assembly GCF_001515645.1 of Sinocyclocheilus grahami. Taxonomy (NCBI): domain Eukaryota; kingdom Metazoa; phylum Chordata; class Actinopteri; order Cypriniformes; family Cyprinidae; genus Sinocyclocheilus; species Sinocyclocheilus grahami. The sequence continues at coordinate 1,224,459 of NW_015505257.1, read as the reverse complement.
GAGCCTCTGCAGAATGAACAAAGTCTGCTTTTTTTGTGGTGTGTCTGTGAGTACAGAGATTTGTTTTCATCCCCATCAGGGTCAATTTCATTGACAAAGTCACTTGTAGAAGGGAACAGACCATCTCAGCTGACCCTTTTACAGATCCACTGACCTTCTCCTCTATCCTTTCATTTGCCCTTCTGCCCCCCTGAGTAATTTCTCCACCACTCAGAGCTGTAGAATACAGGATTAATGCAAAAGAGGGAAGTAACGATGAATTAATTATTTGCATGACCTAAAATGCCCCCCAATCTGGCCATTTGTGGGGAAAATGGACACAAACACGCACAAATAAACACACTTTTCTGTCATCGATCTAAGTTATCTTTTTGTCAGTCTGGGTAGTATATGGATATTTCATCTTTTTTTGGGTTCAAAGGATAACCAGCTACTTTTTTTATTTTTATGAAACTACATCCCATTTGAGGAATCACATGAAACGTCCAGAAGACAGGCGTATGACGTTGTACAGGGTGGTTGCAATTTATTTTATCGGTTAGATTTACTCAGCTGTGATTCCAAATGCCGCTCAGAAACTCCTCAGAATCATGCTCCCATGGTTGAATGTTGTGTGAAGAGGGAAAGAACAATTTCAGATGAAACAAGGGTTTGTTAGATGCTCCTATAATGTAGGTGTGCTGTTGCATCCCAAACTCTGTATTATACTTGATAAATATGTAAATAGCAAACAAAAAGTAATAAACATTCTGTTTTGGCATTAACACAAAAGGTGTGTTTTGCTTAATTTGTTATTCCCCTAATGTTTTTTTTTTCAAGAAGAGGCATTTTCCAAATCCCTAAGCAGCACTCTTCTCTTGAGTAATGCGTTGCTTTCAGAGGCCCTACTACTGTTCTACACAATTTGATCGACAAATAAATACCAAGTCCTGGTAGTTGCTTGCAGTCGATTATGCCTGCCACAGCAAAGAAGCACTTATGTCCTCAAGCAGATAAATGCGGGATCCTGTGGGACCATAAAAATGCCTTTATGCCCTCTGCAACCAACTCCCTCCTCCCAAAGTGCTGACTCTCAGGAACTGACCCGTTTTAAAGGCCTGGGTGGGGGGTAAATGGAGGGGTGTCCATTATAAAGTGATTTAACAGACTCCTTACATTATAATGTTGTCGAAGCCTCCGCAGGGTGAACCTGTGGAGTTCCGCCACAGCTCTTTACGGACAGATGGTTAGTAATGACCTGTGCCAGGGCCTCTTTGACTGGAGAAGGTGAGGTGATGTGTACAGTTGAGTCGGGGTCATCTGAGAAAGCCTTCAGTAATACAGACTCAATGCTCAGGATAATTTACACAGGAAGTATTCCTGGCTCCTTTCCATATCTATAGCCATGACATCACTTCTACAATTGCTCAATTACAAATTGCTTGGTAAAAGGCGGTGTTTTACTGCCCTCTGCTGGCTATTACGTGAAAGTGATCCTATGTCAGTCTACAGCCGCAAACTTATAACGAGAAATGTAATATACAGTATATGACACGTCGAAACATAATAGACATATATTTAACTTATAAGTGCATACAATTATCCAATTTGGTTGAAATGCTAAAAAGGTGCAAAACATGTGAACCGTTTTAGAAATGTGTGAATATTGCCACACTGTAGCAACACATCTAAACCAACAACATGTTTATTATATCCTGTAGTAGCCTACCCACTAAATTAATGAAAGAGTTGTTACCTGTAGCAGAAAAACAACTTCTCAATATTATTAACTCGTTATTTGTAGGTCACGTCCCAAAACCCTTCAAGCTGGCAGTTATTAAGCTACTTATTAAGAAACTAGATCCTAGTGAACTGGCAACTCACAGACTCATTTCAAATATTCTGTTTGTCTAATTAAAAAAAAAAAAAAGTTGTTTCTGCTCAATTGTGCTGCTTCCAGTGTAAAACAAAAAATATGAAGTGTAATATATATATATATATATATGAAGAATTTCATTCAGTTTTCAGGTCCCATCATAGCACAGAAACTGCACTTGTTAAAATTACAAATGACTTCTTGTGTCAGACCAAGGTTGCATCTCATTACTATTCTCACTTGATCTTAGTGTTGTGTTCTACACTATAGATCATGACATAGCTACTCATAGATCGATTACAAAACGATATGGGTATTCAAGGGCATGCTTTAAAAAGGTTTTAGATCAGGGGTCTCCAAACTCGGTCCTGGAGGGCCGGTGTCCTGCAGAGTTTAGCTCTAACTTGCCTCAACACACCTGCCTGGAAGTTTCCAGCATGCCTAGTAAGACCTTAATTAGCTGGTTCAGGTGTGTTTAATTAGGGTTGGAGCTAAACTCTGCAGGACACCGGCCCTCCAGGACCAATTTTGGAGACCCCCGGTTTAGATTCTACCTGCCCGACCATTACCACTTTGTTTATTTAAACGGGGAATCATCTCAATTAACGCCAGTAAAGTATGGAGTGCCACAAGGATCTGACTTACTCCCTCTGCTATTTTCAATATACACGTTGCCCCTTGATAATATTATTAGAAAATATGGGATTAGTTTCCATTGTTATGATACTTAACTATATATTTTAACAACACCAGTTGAAACTTCTAAATAATCTAAGATAACATTGTGTTACAGATGTAAAAGATTGGATGACCAATAATTTTCTCCTATTAAATTTGATTTCTCCTATTAATTTTATTCTATTAAATACAATATCAGCACTGGCTACCTATTAAGTTCCGTGTCAGTTACAAAATATCACTACTTATAAGGCCCTAAATGGTTTAGCTCCTGCATACCTACCAGTCTTCAATCACGCTCCTTAAGGTCGCACAACTCTGGACTTGGTAGTATCTAGGAAAGCAAAGTCCACTAAAGGAGGTAAAGCATTTTCACATTTGGCTCCCAAAATCTGGAATAGCCTTCCAGATAATGCTCGGGTTCAGACACACTCTTGTTTAAATCTAGATTAGACATATAGCCAAGCATTCACATAATGCATCTAATAACCTTGTACTTCAGTTATATATGATCAAATGCACATTATAATTCTTTGCTTGGTTTGAACAGCAGCTCCGGGATGGGAATCCTGATGTAACTTGGAATGACACATGCTTCTGTACGGATCCAGCCCATACGAAGATCTGAGATGACCAAACACCTGAGAAAAGAAGATTCCATCCACTCTGAAGACCTCAGATGAAGCCACCCCGAACCAACGTACAAAACTACCAAATTTTCCTGCAGGTTTGATCACAACATATAATCATTGCTCTTAATAATGCTCACCGTTTGTTTGAATACATGCCATTAACTGCATGATTTTTTTTCTGTACATATAGACATCACCTAGAAACTTTCACTTTCTGTGAAGCTTTCATTTTCGTGAAAAACTCTATACAAATAAAACAAACTAATTATGTCCCCTTATCCTTGCTCTCATTCTTTTAAGTACAAACAATCTTATTCACATTTTCCCCCCAGTTGAGTGTTGGCAGACACAAGTTATTCGTTCACTTTCTTATGTGTCAGCTGTATTGTTTAAGATTATGATTGTATTTACCTGGTAATAATTTTGAGCGATCATAAAATTTGAGGTGCATTAAATGCTTCGACTAGTCTTACTAGTAAGTCATCAAATTTATTTTTTCTTTAAGACTGGTCATAATTTTACATTGGTTACATAAAAACAGATTTATCTGAAAAAAATTGACTTATATACCCCTTGCTAAATGCTAGGTGTTCAGACTAGTTAAGAAACTCTTAAAGACAGATGTCACAGTCAAGCACAGACGTCTCCAGAACCACATTAAATGGGTTAACACTTGTGAAATATAAGCTTTATTTGTATTTAAACAGATTTAAGGAAGTCAAAAAAGTGAACCACATCTGAATTGCAGTCCAGAGATTAGATTTAGCTGCACAGACTGTCATATTACGTATTCATTGTTGACATTTGGATTTCTTACAGTTGACTAATCAATCCCAAACATTCAATACATCCCACCTTCAAGCATATTACAGGATACTGATATTGACAATTACAAAAATAACATGAACTGCTGAAATACTGGAATTCATCACTGATACCATTCTGAAAAACCATTAATCATGCATTGCAAATCATGTCAAGCTGAATTCAGTAAATTGATTCTCAGGCACATCTCCAATCAGAATGCCATACACATTTCCATGTCATTTTAAAGAAACCATGGACGGGTAGTAAACAAGCTACCAAATTAAGGCCACACTCCCTGCACATGACAACACCACAGGGGTGAGGAGAGGCCAGATTGCAAAGGATGAAAAAGGTAATGTTCCGAGTTAGTCTTTTCAAGGAATGGCACGGATTTGAGAAAAACTGAGGGGTATGTTGGACAAACATAATATTGAAGGTAACCAAAAAGTAAAATCATGGTCAGAAAAAAGGGGCCTAATAATTTAAGCAAAATAAAAGGGGTTTTAGTTATTTTATTTGAAACTCTGTCTCCATTTCCAGAGCTCCTCGATTACCTTGAAGGAAAAAACAAAATGCAAAAGAACAGGTAAGACCTTCATTCATGATAGGAACTTAATTAATTCAAGCATACAATGACTTGAATACACCTCTTTGATAACTAACATTTTACTTTAATTTATTTTAAACATTTGGGGGCCAAAAAAAAAAAAAAAAAACGGTGTCCCAAAATCATGAAAATTTCCTCATTAAAACTTTTCATATTATTTCTTATATTAAAAAAAAGCAACGAAGCAGTTATGTTAAAACTTCATAAATATTAGAAAAACTACTGTGTGCCAATAACTTAAATGATTTTAGCAAATGGCTGCAATATAACAAAGAGTGAAAAATTTAAGGGGGTCTGAATACTTTCCGTACCCACTGTATATATATAAAAAAATCTGTCTTAGACATTCTTATTTGTCATTGACAAATATTCAATGGTCAAAAAAGAGGTAGCTCCACCCCAGACTCACACTATTGGTAGAGTCAGTGTTGCTGTTGCAGACCAGCCAGAATATATATTTTTTAATTATTATAAAATAGATTATTACTAAAATATTTTTTTACATTTAATATTATTTACTGTAATACAAATAAAATGTAAACATTATTTTATTACATAAAATATTATTATTATACATTAAAACAAAAACATTTACACTAGCGAATTTGATTAGCCTATTTTCTATTCACTATTAATTCCTATAATTGAGTGTAATTTCTATAAATATTCTGAATGAACCACAAAGACAACGTTATATTAACTAGCTTAACTTGGAGGCAAGTAATGGCAGTGAAGGTGAAGCACCTTCTGTGTAACAAGATGCTGTCCCTGATTCCAGTCATTTATCTGACAAAGTCATCATGGCTGCAAGAACGTAGTTTTACAGTGATTTGTGGGGTGATATATATCAAAACAACATAACACAATAGCAGTGCACATACCTTTGCTTCTGTGACTTTGAAGCAGTTCTTTACATAGTTCTCAAACTTCGGCTGTAATTTTGGCAATGCTACACCCTGAGAGAAAAAAAAAAGTATGTTTTTTCCGGTATGTTTTCTTATCAAAAATATAATGGACTAACCAAACTTTTCCCATAATATCCCATCAATCAAAGCATAGAATGATAATGGTTTCTTACTAAACACAATAACTCATTGGCTACGTTTACATGCACAATTTTTGGTTCAATCAGACTGAATTCATTTTGATTGATGAATCTGAATGTAGTGTTTACATGAACACTAAATAAAGTGATCGGGTTGATGTGCGCGTTTATATGTCACAAGCTTCAAATCGGAATTTATATTTTTTGACATGCACACTGCACAAATATAGAGTTTCTCACTGTTTGCACATAACCTCTCCTAAACGGTTTCTTTATTTGTTTTTAACAGAATTAATATTTATCCATTTATGGATACAGTGCGTTACACATCATTACACTATTTCTGCGTCATTGCATATGCACAGACCTTTCAGTTTCGGGGTTGGTTCAATCCGAACGAGTGTTTATATGCACTCTCAATTGTATTAGAAAAGGAATAAACCACCCCCTTCAACCTGATCGAAATTTCATTCCGATAGATTAAGGTGTTTACATAAAGCTTTTCAGTCCGATTGAGCCATCAATCAGATTACAAACAGATTATTTGGTTGCATGTAAACGTAGCCATTGTGACTTAATATGCAGAGAGGATGCAAAGGAAAACATACCTTTTCTACACTCGCCATCATCTTGGCTTTGATCTCTGGGACAGTGAAAACCCGTGGCGTCTGTGGCGACTGTGCTTTTTTGTCATCCTTTTTGTTCTTTTCAGGAGTCTTGTTCTGTTTAGCAGGCGTATTGGCCTTGAGTCCTTTTCCGTTCTGTGCAGGGGTCTGTGGTTTGGATGGTGCCTTCTTTTCCTGACAGAACAATTGGGAAAATAAGCATTTCTGATCACACTTTTAAACATTCTACAATATGTAGGGCCTGATTAACTAATTTTACCTTTACAGGAGTTTCTTCTTCACTTTCCTCCTCCTCAACATCTTCATCATCCTCCTCCTCCTCATCATCATCCCTGGAAGGTAAAATAGAAATATTATTTCATTTACTTTTTTTTTTTAAAATACTATTTCTAAAACACTAAATACGTATGACTTTACATAGATGGCAAAGACAACACTTACTCATCATCCTCCTCTTCATCCAACTTAATTTTTTTCTACGAGAGAAAGTTACAAATTACACATCCATCCATATATATATTTTTTTACAATCAAACATAAAATTTAAACAAATATCTCTTTTCTAATGTTTTATATGCAGATTAAATAAGTCTTAAGGAAACTTTTGACTTGTTTTCCAAGGCCACAGGAGGGCGCAATGAGCAAAATAATGCAGCGCATTAATTGTCAATTCAAATAACTGTCTATAAAAACGTGCATAACATCTAAATTAACATATATAAATAAAATATAATTTTGTTAACTGCATAAACAATTATGAACAAAACAGCATCATGTGTTTATGCATTGCTTAGCCTAATACAAAGAGCCAAATCGCCAATCACACAGATTGCATTTAAAAGCATATGAGACGCAGTGAAATGAAATAAACCTTCACAAATTTGCGTCGCGTTTTCTAAATGTTAAAACTGTTTTAACTTTGCATCTCTTGCATGAGACGCGAGTGCAGCAGGCATATTTGTCAGTGTAAAAATGTGCTGAATATGCGTTCTGTGTGAATGGCTTGGTTTCGGTTTTAACCTAATCAAGATCTTCTACGCATTGAGCTACTATATTTCGCTAATATTTTGAACGAATAACACAGTAGCGGCGCGTCTCGTGGGCTAGACTAACAAAACATTAAAATGCAACGTCACTTACATTATCACCGCATCTCATGCACCACTGATGACGCTCCCTGACGCACTCCTAACATTCGATTGTACCATTTTTGCATTCAAATGCAAATGTTTATTTTAAATTCAAATAATATTAATTTTTTTATTCACAATCTCATCACAGGACTCAATTCAGCATGTGTTCTTGTTTGTGTGAGCGTCTGCGTCACTCATAGCACATGCCTATATCATGCATTTTTATATCGTTACTGATGAAGGTGTACCGTCAATAAATTACACACATACATATATATTAGGGCTGCACGATAAATCGCATGCGATATTCAATGCGCATCTTGTCAGAAAGCCGGTTCTGTAATCAGCTGTAAATCTCCATCACCTGCGGGCTTTCACATTGAGCAGCATTAACTACACGGAGCCGTTGTTCACTGACGAGCTGCGCAAAAAATCGCGAGAATATGATAGTGGTTTTGCGCAGCTCGTCAGTGAACAACGGCTCTAAGATGCGCGTTAAATATCGCGCAGCCCTAATATATATATATATATATATATAGATCTCAATTAAAGGATCCTAATTTATTCCAGAACTTACTGAAAGCTTCTGAGTCACCAACGCTGGCCTCTTCTTAGCTGTGGTCAGTGTCTCTTCTTCTTCCTCCTCCTCCTCCTCTTCCTCCTCGTCTTCATCAAAGGACTGGTCTCCTTCCATGACTGAAAGAAAAGTTAAAAAAAATAAGAAGCTTCCTGAAAATTCCCAAAGCAGTTTTCCATTAGTTCTTATCCAAGACAATCCCAAATAATCATACACCTCTTCAAGTATTATGAAATACTCACTGACGAGATGCTGTCCACTAATGTGAACTGGACCGGAACCAGAGCGTAGACGGAACACAACAGGTGGAGTGATCTCAAACCCACCCAAACACACCTGCGATACAAACACATCTTTAGTTAAAATCAACAAGAGCAATTCATGGAGATCAACTCAAGTTTACCCAAAAGATGTGTGAAATGACATTGCTCAATGGATGGACACTGTACTTACGCTGGGTAGAGAGGAAGGCTTGAGTGTGGCCAGAACTGCCTTGACCTTCTGACCCTCTGAATCTTGCCCTTCGATCTCCACAACGTTCAGTTCGTCTTTTGTTGTGGGATCAACGCAGGCCTGCAACAATTAACAAATAAACAAATGCCTTGTATATGAAATTTAGTCGTGGTACCTTCAATACCACGACTGAGGTGCCCTTGAGCAAGGCACCGAACCCCTAACTGCTCCCCGCCACGACTGAGGTGCCCTGCTGCCCACTGCTCCGGGTGTGTGTTCACGGTGTGTGTGTGTGTGCACTTTGGATGGGTTAAATGCAGAGCACTAATTCCAAGTATGGGTCACCATACTTGACCACATGTCACTTCACTTTTTTTCACTTTTAAAAGTTACTGAAAATTGGAGGACCGTTTAAAAAAGGCCACATACCATTCTGACTGATAACTGATGATCATAATTGTCATCCTCTGGATTAAAACGGACCTCCTTGCCTGCCTGGAGCTGACAACCTGTAAAAACAAACAAAGTTTATTTTAAAAGTATTTTTAAAAAAGCATTAAGATCCCTCCTTTAATGAGAAGTTTAACCAACTTCTGCAAACCTGTATTCTCAAGCAATACTCTCTCCAAACCAATGAAGTGATTTACTTTGGCACGTGGTCCACAATACTGATCTATAGGTTTATAAAGGAGTCAGTGAACCGCTCGGTCTGATTCAATCCGATTCGTGAAGGAATATCATGATCACCGATTCATTTAAATAATCTGGCTCCAAAGAATGATTCGTTCACGATAATTTTTATAGCCTGCATTTCACTGCATCGTGTTTTTTTTTAATAAGAGAACTACATTTAAAACGCAGCCATGGTTTCATGTGGAAGCAAGGAACTACACGTGGCAAGGTTTGTGAGATGCTCTACAGCAGGGCTGCCCAAACTCGGTCCTGGAGAGCCGGTGTCCTGAAGAGTTTAGCTCCAACCCCAATTAAACACACCTGAAGCAGCTAATCAAGCTCTTACTAGGCATACTAGAAACTTGAAGGCAGGCGTGTTGAGGCAAGTTGGAGCTAAACTCTGCAGGACACCGGCTCTCCAGGACCGAGTTTGGGCAGCCCTGCTCTACAGCTTGAAATTTAAATTTACTGCTCAAGGCCTGACAATACAGACGACATTTTTAAACCAGGGTCGCGTTTTTATAGTAAGCAAGTACGTTAGATGATGGAGAACACTGATGGCAATAGTTTTAAACGCTGTTAGCGTTGGTATAATTAGACCAAATTACCTGGGTGTGTTTGTTAGGAAAACGAAATTTAGAAGAAGAAAAGCACCTAATGAGCATTCAGTTGACTTATGACATAACTAAGAACACATTTTGAAGTTAAAGGCTAGCGAGCGCAATTCAGACACTTGAAGCGTTGTCTCGTCTAAGAACACGTGGAGCACAGTGACGCCATTTTGGAGCGCCAGTGAGTGCACGTGTTTAGCGAGCGCGTGCAGGGAGGCACGAGCTGTGGAGGTTTCGTTGTTTTAATAACTTAATTTGTAATTTTATTTCGAATTTGATCAAAGGCTAGAACAGACACATAGGTGTCAGATTAATTGCTAACTACCACCATATGAATAATCTAGTGCGAATGCTCTACACGTGTTGTAGTTTAATGTCACTCCACATCCAGCCATTTAATAGCTATATTACAATGCATGTATACCAGCTAACACATCAACACGTGTTTTTAAGCAAGTTAAGTATGACAATATAACTTGGGGTAGTTGGCAGGCTGCGATAACGCCATGCTCTTACAAGTGCATACCGCCAAGTTTATGTACAATACGTGTGATCTAATAGACTATATGACAAGAACGGATCAAGAGAAGTATTTATCGCATCACATACCGTACAGGAAGGTTTGGGGACCCATTTGTTCGAGATCCATCTCTGTAGGCTATATGAGTGGCTGTACGTAGACTGAACTGTGCCGTGCGCTCGAGTGCAGGATGGACACATTAACCCACATTGAGTATATCACGCCCATTACTGGGACGGTTCTCCTGCTCAGCCAATGAATGAGCTCCATATCACCGAGTTTGGGGCTAGGTTGAGATGCGCTCTGCAGTCTAGAGCTTGACATTTATCCGGCTAAAAGCGTGTCTGGGAAGATTTAAATGAAATGTTCCATTTGCGAATTGTTTGCATCAGTAAAATAAATGCACTGTAAAAATGTTTGTTCAAAGTAAAGAAAAAGATTATTAAAGTACTGTAGTTTAATTAGTATATAGCCTATGTATGTATTCTGTTGTCTCTTTAGCAAAGCAAGCAGTGAAACATAAACGTTTACATAAATGATTAACATTAAACATTATGAATTTAAGATGTCATCAAGTTTTTAAATAATAATAATAATTCACAATAAAGTGATGCCGTTCATGTCTACCAGCACCTAGGAAAAAAATAATAATAACCCAACAGAATGACCCCAAATCTTCAGAGTATAAACAATGAAATTAGAAAACCCAGCTGAATGCTATTCCACAAATGTTTTTAATCGGTTTCGACTGAGATTTGAATTGCACAGCATATTTCTGATACTTTTTCACAGTTTATATCTGCCTCATCGGACACTTCTTCATGTGGCACCATACTTGCAAGAATATACATAGCTTATATGTCTTCCAAATGACCCTGACTTATTTTCCTTCCTTCTATTTGTCCTTCTTGAAAGTATGCAGGGGTATCTGGAGACAGAAGGGTATCCAGGGACTAGATTGTCATTTGTTGGGTTTGAATACAGTTGTGATTTTGTAGTTTCCTTAATACTCCCGACTTACTTAGACACACACACTTTTAACTTCTGTCCCACCTTATTCATTATGATCTGGTGGGCAAAAATGGCTTGGCAAGTACTGAGACAGATAGACATAGCTACATTAAGCGGGTGGACTGGAAACAACAATTGCTAATAAACAACGCTTACAAAACAAGACAAAAATCAACATTCAATTAAGTATCCTTTAAACCCCGTGTCATAGATAAATAAATCATAAAATTAGATTTTTTTTGAAGGCCAGCATATTTTCAAGCAACTGATAGGGAACAAATCTGCAGTTTCATTATGATCTGGTGGGCAAAAATGGCTTGGCAAGTACTGAGACAGATAGACATAGCTACATTAAGCGGGTGGACTGGAAACAACAATTGCTAATAAACAACGCTTACAAAACAAGACAAAAATCAACATTCAATTAAGTATCCTTTAAACCCTGTGTCATAGATAAATAAATCATAAAATTAGATTTTTTTTGAAGGCCAGCATATTTTCAAGCAACTGATAGGGAACAAATCTGCAGTTTTTTTTTTTCTCATGCAAGCTCTTTTGGCAAAGAAAGCAAGCAAAGGAGGCTGTATTTCCTCTTGAATGCAGTTCCAGTACACCAAATGTAAAGTCCTGAGCTCTAGGGTTAAGCAAATGAAAAAAGCCACTCAAGCTTTCTTTTTCGTAGGGAAGAAGGACATTGACCATCATCACCGACTAGTCAGGAAATGCCTTTCAAACATATGTAGTCTTCCGTGGCTGGATCAAAGTGGATTCTGGGCAATTTCCCAAAACACCAGCAAGAAACAACACTGAATATGTTACAAAGTTTGAATAGAGAGAGAAAAACAAAGCCCACAGACTCTCATCCCTCTCTGGCCATCATATTCCCCCAGAACTCAGATCAGTGAAATATATATTTAAACGTAAAATCCCTCTTGCATTCTTTCGTGTTCTTTTCTTCTTCTCTACATCACATTTTCAAAGAGCTGCATGGATCTCATCATGTTTTCATCCTGGTGGGAAAAAAAGAGAGAAACTTTTAGATGTAATTCATCGGTTTGACCACACTGAGGCAGTATAACCTTTTCAGCGAAACTTGATCCCATTGCATGACCATTGCAGAGGGTTTTCGTTTTTTTATTTTTTATTTTATTTTATAAACGTACAGTATGTGGCTTTTTCAAGTAACTAATGCTGTTTTTGAGCCATGAATCATTTTGCATGTTTAAGATTACTATTACTATTCTAGCAGAAAGATATGTCAAAAAGTATTGATGCAGTTCCAAATTAAGACTTAAATAGATTACAGCATGTACTATGAACATACCTCCTGACATGCAAGGACAAACTCTTCCAATGTTACAACTCCATCTTTGTTTTTGTCCATTTTCTATAGGAGAGAGAAAATTAATTTGGGTTGCTCTGACATTTTTTTTTTGTCTGTAAAAATTACAGAGTATTGCTACGGATGAATATAACTATTCATACAAATGTTTTATCACAAAATCAAAAGAAATTTATAAATCAATAAGAAAATGAAGTATACTTTGAACCACATTATAATAACTAGAATTTAATTAATGAGAATCACCACTGAGTATATTGGGAATTTAAAAAAATATATATTTATGTTAATTCATTTTGTCATTTTATTGCAAAATGTAAATTATTATTATTTTTTTTTTACATTCACTAAATAATTATTAAATACTGACCTCAAAGAAGACATCCACATGCTGTTTTGGTACATCCCCTTTTAAAGCCGGATACGTGTACTTCCCCATCATGTCATAGATGGCCCTCACTATCTCTGTCATTTCCTGTGAGGTACATGAAGACTGAGTGAGTTATTGAATTAAGTTATGTTAATTATGGCTGCCTATTTAAATATGATATACCTCCTTATTGATATATCCGTCTCTGTTAATGTCATAGAGATGAAATGTCCATTCTAGTTTCTCTCTGACCGTCCCTCGCAGTAGAGTAGATAGTCCCATCACAAAGTCCTGAGAGAGAGCCAGAAAATAAATCCTGTGTGTAATGTCACTAAAAAAATAATATTTCTTGCTGTGTCAGAACGCCACATTGTTCATACCTCAAACTTGATGGATTCATTATTTCTGGTGTCAAACGCATTGAAGAGATAATGTGCATATGTGCTGGCATCTGGTACAGCGATGACAACAGATGAAAACATTAGACACTGTCATTCTCTAAAATGTAGCTGTTGTATGAATGTAATATTTAAGGATCTCCTTTTTTTCCCTTCTTTTTAAGTACCTCCATGTGGAAAAAACTGTGCATAGATGTGTTTAAATGTCTCCTCATTCACCACTCCACTTGGACACTCCTGAGAGGAAAACAAAACATATTATTAAAATTATAAATATATTATTGGATTGAAACGGAGTCTTGCATATGCATATTGGATATAATAATTGAAGCTCCGCAGGCCCTTAGTAGATGTAATTGGATTAGTTAAATTATAGAATATAATAATAATATTATTAAAATCTTTTTGTATTATAATTATAAATGTGATTTTTAAAATAAATTTAATTATTCTACAAATCACCTGCAGTTATGTATCACATTTTATTTTTGTGAGAATGGTAAAAAATATGATGGGGTTCAAGGCTCAAACGAAACCGGTTGAGAAGCATTGCCATTAAATGCCACACAGTGTTTTTGGTAAAGCTTTTTTAACCCAATAAATATGAGCTCCTGTGTGGGTTGCTGAGCCTTACTGTTTATGTGTGTCTAATAGAGCGTGTGAATGTTGGTATTGTGAAATATGACTAGCTGACTGTTGCTTGAGGCTAGCACACAGTGATTAGTGACAAGCTGGATAATGCATAGAGGAATAATAAGAGTTTACAGAGTTTTAAAGACAGATGAGACACGGCAAACAGAACCACGGGGACAGTATATGCAGATGAGATGTGATGATTCATAAGAGAAGATATTGAGGCATAAGGATACATTACATTCACACTATAAGCTTCTTATCAGATTCCAAAATGTGTCAAAAGATATTTGTGTAAAGTAAATGTGCAGATGTGGGAGTGATGCAAAGGATGAGAAGAGAAATACCGGGCAGCGTACATTTTTGAAGCCTCTGTAAAGGACTTGTAGCTCTTGCTTGGTGAAGTTCGTCTGCGCCTCGAGCTGCTCAAGACCCTCAGGCCGATGGCAGACCATTGTCATCTCTAATTCATCATCTACATTATCTAGAGAGAGAAAGCAAGCAACCTGTCAGTTTCAGGCTGATAAATGAGCACTGCTTGCTCAGAGGTTGCTCTTTCACAGCACAGTAAATATCAACTTTTTCTCAGATGCACCTTCTCAAATTTCTTTAGAGAAATAAAAGTGAGACAAATAAGACAGTTGTTGATCGAGTAAGGCTAAGAATTGGATGATAAATGACTGCATTCACATGGAAATCTCAGCCTTCATCTTAGCAAATTTGAGCACCGTGTGGGAAAATATTGTCTTTTGAAACTCTAGAAGACACTTGTGAATTTCTTAAAACATTGGAAGCAAGAGACTTAATAATGAATACTTTATTATTGTTCAGTAGTTTGATTTTAAGTTTTACACATTAACCCACATATTTTTACCTTTTCTATTTACATGTTACCCTTAGGTGAAATTATGCGTAGTCATGATATTGCTTTCCACTGCCACGCAGATGATATACAATTGTATGTCCCGATAAAGCCTGGTACCACGAATGCATCCTGTATCATGTCCTGCTGCACCAAGATGGGATTTCGAAAAAATTTCTGCAATTGAATTACTCCAAATCAGAGGTGCTTATAATTACCCCATGCAGCTATATGAGTATATACAAATAAATTAGCCCTAAAAATCCTATAGTGTTTCTGGACAAAAATGACTGGCCTTTAAAAAAAAAAATTGCTTGTGAATCTTTCATTATGCTATATTATAACTTGTTTTCTTTCAGTTTGCACAGGATTTGAATCTCTTATTGGAAATTATTGCACATAGGCCTTAACGATCTGAGATTTTGCATCTCAGTTTTTTGAGTGGGAAAAAAAAATATTTGTGGTTCATAATATAATGTTCAATCAAAGAACATACTACTCAATTCCAAAAATAAATGTTTTTTCACACATTTTTTTTTGTATGCCAGTCATTTTTGATGGGAACAGCTTTTAAAAAACTGGGGGAAAAATCCTAAATGTTGGAAAGAATCCTTGTGCTAATTGGGTGCCACCTCTGTAAATATGCCAGTAGCATAGTGTTGTTTGGTGACGTGAAAAAATAATTTTAAACAATGGAACACTTAGTATTGTGCTTTACCACTGGAGACAACGGGAAGACAAATAACGGACATAAACATTGAACAATGGCAAACACAAATTGGAAAGATTTAATGACAGAGAAAATCCTAAGTTGTAATGCTCGGTAACACTTTCTAAAACTGACTATTATAATTTACATTATAATATAGTCTAATCTGCATCAAATTTAGAGACCATCATGCTGATCCACATCAATAGATGTCAGTACAACGTCTAAAGGTGTGGTCAAAAATTTGCAGGCGAAAAAGATCCATTGTCTGTTGGCAATAGGGTATTAATGTATGGAGCACAGCCAGTGTTGCCAATTTGGTGATTTTGTCGCCAAATTTAGCTACTTTCTCATTGTAGCTGCGACTTTTTTTAGGAGCTATTTTAGCTATATTTAAATAAAATTAGCGTTTTTTTTGGAGATTTTTTTACTTGGCCACACCCTGCCGTAGGCCCGTGACCGCTCGCGTTTGCTCTCAATCATGCCAATGAGTCTGCGCAGTGAACACACCAGTACGCCATGACGCACACCACAATTTCATTATAAGCATCAATCAAGATGCCGGAGAAAAAAATGAACATCTTGTTTTAACCATGGACACAAAAGTTATACCACAATTAATGCACAGTCATGTCAACCAGATACTGAGAGAGAGACACAGTGCATCATCGTGTCGTGTGCTGAGAGGCAGTATTTTGCACTTACTTTGTAGTAATAGAGTGTGTTGACGGAAATAAGTTTGTATGAATAAAGTTTTTGTTTTTGGAGAATAATAATATCTCTTGTCTGTTGTATTTGAGCAGGACAGGGATGCAATTTGGTGACACATAACACAAATTCCCAACATTGTGTCTTTCCATCATTTCCATCATGTTTGATGTGCTTGCAGATCACAAGCATTTCCTAATTTCACTTCCGAATTTTTTGTTATATTTAATCTTTTGTTATATTTTTTTTATACTGTTATCATTTGTAAAGTGTGTGTATATATATATATATATTTACTTTCCTTTTACCTTTACCAAATTTACCTGTGTTTTGTTTTCATATTTGGCGACTTTTTGTGAAAAACCACCCTCAAAGATGGGGGAAATCAGTAGAATGAATGAAAATGGACATGGGTGGCTTGAGGGAAGACCTTCATCTTTCACAGAACACTGGAGAGCCATTGCATCTCCTTATAAATGCTCCAGCCCTTTATAAACGCTCTCTCTAGTTTTATACACACACACACACTTTAACCTCCCATATATCTTGAAACACCCAGAGATGAACATATATACCCATAAAGAGATGGTGCTAACGGTTAAAGTTTTAAAATATTTGAGATGTTAAAATACTTTCTCACTTTGTTATATTGATGATTAAGTGTGCAGAGGGAACTATAAGAAAGCTATCCGTAGGCTGATTTCCCTGAAGAGTATGAACATTGTGCTGCTTTCAAAAGCTCAATTCGTTTGAGCAATCCATTGTGTCACCTTTGGCTCGACCAATAGTGTGATTTTGGGGCGTGGCTACCTATAATAAGATTGGCTGCTAATGCCAGGGGTGTGTTCCTGAATTAATGCAGGATTGGACCATACTGTTGTTAAACCATATGTTGGTGAAAACATAGTTCTCTATTTGATAGGGCTCCAAACTATTTTGGATTAAACTTTCCATGCCAATCTATTACCTCAATTTTCCCCTTGTACTCAACATTTGGTCACAAAAGCTTTATGATCTTTCCATCATTTCCATCATGTTTGATGTGCTTGCAGATCACAAGCATTTCCTAATTTCACTTCCGAATTTTTTGTTATATTTAATCTTTTGTTATATTTTTTTTATACTGTTATCATTTGTAAAGTGTGTGTATATATATATATATATTTACTTTCCTTTTACCTTTACCAAATTTACCTGTATTTTGTTTTCATATTTGGCGACTTTTTGTGAAAAACCACCCTCAAAACTTTTGAGGGTGGTTCTAGAGATTTTCTGAGGGAGGGGTTTGGCAACACTGAGCACAGCTCACACAAAAGTCACTTTCAAACAAAGCAGCTTTCTGTTGGTCAGCATTGGAATCCATGCATGACCAACCTGAACCTGATGCAAAATCTGCGGGTAAATAATTTACTCTCAGACAAAATTCCTGATTGTGTGGATATTGAAATGACTGGATTTTACCCGACAAAATGCGTTGAACAACCATATTTGACTGCACCATCACTCCATCAACTACTGGTATCAGTACTTAAAGTACACAAAGGAATACAATGCTAATGCTAGCTAGCTAACTACTGAATGTCCCTTAAACAGCAAGTAATCTTAAATAATTTTAGTTCGCTCTTTAGTGTGGGTAACCTTTTCTTCACCAGTGCAGCTGGTGAGATTACGGAAGCATCATGGGATTGTCGGCGATGATTAGAAACGCACTGTTTCCCTTTGCAAAAACAGAAACTGTGCTCGGGGCAAACTCACAATGTACACCTCCACTTCAAAGACTTTCACTTTGGTAGGAAAGAAACTTGGATGACTCATATGTTTTGAGCTACACACACAGGCTCATACACACTTTTGCACTCGCCCCCTGCAGGCCTTGCTTCTGCTGCTGCTGTGTCAGCTCCGGCAAAATGATTGGTTGTGGGTAGAGAGGCAGATGGGGTGATGGGGGAAATCAGTAGAATGAATGAAAATGGACATGGGTGGCTTGAGGGAAGACCTTCATCTTTCACAGAACACTGGAGAGCCATTGCATCTCCTTATAAATGCTCCAGCCCTTTATAAACGCTCTCTCTAGTTTTATACACACACACACACTTTAACCTCCCATATATCTTGAAACACCCAGAGATGAACATATATACCCATAAAGAGATGGTGCTAACGGTTAAAGTTTTAAAATATTTGAGATGTTAAAATACTTTCTCACTTTGTTATATTGATGATTAAGTGTGCAGAGGGAACTATAAGAAAGCTATCCGTAGGCTGATTTCCCTGAAGAGTATGAACATTGTGCTGCTTTCGAAAGCTCAATTCGTTTGAGCAATCCATTGTGTCACCTTTGGCTCGACCAATAGTGTGATTTTGGGGCGTGGCTACCTATAATAAGATTGGCTGCTAATGCCAGGGGTGTGTTCCTGAATTAATGCAGGATAGGACCATACTGTTGTTAAACCATATGTTGGTGAAAACATAGTTCTCTATTTGATAGGGCTCCAAACTATTTTGGATTAAACTTTCCATGCCAATCTATTACCTCAATTTTCCCCTTGTACTCAACATTTGGTCACAAAAGCTTTATGATTTTTTTTAGCACAGCCAGTAACACAACTCTCAGCCCCTAATGAGTTTTATTCATTCTTTATAGTGCTCAGCATTTTCTGAACACATAAAAGCACCAACACAGTCACGCAAGAAGATATAGAATTAAACAGGTAGCCCATCTGAATTAGGACATTTAGGCTATCCATCTAATAGTAGCCTACCAAAATCTTATTAACAGTAGAAGTTCAATCTTACTGTAGTCTTCAAATCTGGGTACTGTCTTACGTTTTAAAATCACAAAGGGAGTTTGGTCCCATCAGGCTAACATGACAGTCACGACTCATGCAGCTGTAAGGTTTTCTTTTTCTTTTGTTTTTACTCGCTATCTTTGCAACACGCGTTACATTACGTATTTCATGGCACACTCATTTTATGCGTATTTGGCGCCACCTATTGTTGTGGGTGTCTTATTGACATGTCAAAGTCTAGACCCTGAATATAAGACGACCACGTTTTTTCAGATGTATTTCCAAGAAAAAAAACATTGTCTTATATTCGGGTCAATGCTGTAATTAAATCAGCGGTTAAGTTGTATTTACAACACTGTTCCAGAACAGTTCAACCCAAATATTCAGATGTGAGCAATGCATTTTACGGAGGACGAAGACTGTTTCCTGGGAGAGTATAGCCTACAAAGCCAGTGCTCTGACAAATAATGCTGACTCACAGCCTGTAAGTACGTTTTCATATTTAAAGGATTTGCCACTGATGATTCAAATGCAGATTTGAGCAGTGTAGAGTAGTGCTGATTGTTTGTCGTTACTCCGATCACAAATGCAGACATGGTTTTATGTTTACACTGTGCGATGCAACGCAACGCATAAAAAGACAGTATAAGTCATTATAATCAGTAATTATGTCCCCACTGGATGCAACAAATGCCTCCTTTATAATGGGTTTTATTGGATTTGTCTCGTCGCAGTGGGACACGGCATCACAGTATGGTAGGGGCGTAACATTTCCGTCACACGCTTGAGGTATTCAACCAATCACAATGCACTGGATAGCTGGCCAATCAGAGCACACCTCGCTTTTCAGACCGATGAGCTTTGTAAAAATCAGTTTCAGAAAGGTGGGGCATATAGGAGAAACAATAATGTACAGTATGTGGAAAATAAAATGTTTTTTGAATCTTAAACCACATAAACACATTTCATTACACCAAATACACAAAATAATGTTCTTTTTTAGTAACATCTTATGACCTCTTTAAAATACAAAGCAGTTATTTTAATTGTAATAACATTTCACAAAATTACTGTTTTTATTGTATTTTTGATCAAATAAATGCAGCCTTTGTGAGCATAAGAGAAAGATATGAAACCTTTTTATTTTACAAACCCCAAACCTCTGAACATTAGTATGCTATACTGATGTTTCTGCTTATATGATGCTGGTTATTTGTGAGTTAAATTCATAGCTAATGCTGTTCTTCCTCTCTAGTTCTGTGATTATGTGGATATAGAAATTAATAAACAGTTATGTAAAAGTGTCTGAAGCCTTTTAAAATAGTGCATGCATTGTATGGACTGCTTTATAAATGAGTTTAACAGCTGCTAGTCACTATTTACTTTCATTGTATTAAAAAGAGCAGCAATATCATTCTGATAAACATCTTCTTTTGTGTTCCATAGATAAAGGGACGTAATACAGGTTTAGAACATCATGAAGGTAAGTAAAAGATGACAGAATTCCTTTCAAAATAGCATTGTAATATCATCTTAAAACACAACTCTCCATAGTCAAATATCAGTTTTTTTTCTGCATTAGCAATTTTCAGATCCTACAACATCCTCTTCATTTCTTTGGCAATCCTGCTTCTGTCTTAATCTCAAACACATTCTGTCTCTTTGGAAAGACTGCAAACCAGCTTCACAAGATAAGCTTGTAATGGAGAGTATAAGCTTGAAGCTGAACTGAATTATAACAACAAAGCAAACAGCATCCATTAGCTAGCTATGTGTCTTGAACAACTCCCAGATATTGTCCGATCTGTCTTACACCAAATACACAAAATAATGTTCTTTTTTAGTAACATCTTATGACCTCTTTAAAATACAAAGCAGTTATTTTAATTGTAATAACATTTCACAAAATTACTGTTTTTATTGTATTTTTGATCAAATAAATAACTGTAAAGATAACTGTGATGAGAATGGAATGGATACATCTCACGGGAATGCCTAAGAGAAGCTTCTGCTTGGGCAAGAACTCAACAGGGCAGCCCCTCATCTCATCACTCTTAATTATCACCTGTCTTCATTTTAACACATGCAAACTGATGTAAGAGTGAGAACGAAAAGGGAAGGTGAGAGAAAACTAAGGGGAACACACCTAAGAAAGATGTAGTTTTAATTATCAGAGGGAGAAGGAGAGAAATAGACCAATCACCGATCCCCATTCACTGATTCATTTATTGTCTCCACGATAAATGTTTATCGATAGCTTAACATTTTTTACATTTTATTTCAGTTTCTCGATTACTTCATTTATTGCATTAAGAATATCCATCAATAACATGTTGAAAGCATTATTTTTTATTTTACTTTTTTTATTTCCCATATCTCCATATTCATTACTTCACTTATGGTCTGCACAGTGAATTTCTACCAATAAGTCAAAATTAATTAATTTATTATTTGTTTAATACATTTCTTGGAAATAGAAATTGAAAAAATGGGAAAGAGGAATATTACAAATAAGTTGGGGGCTAAATATGTGTGTGCTTTAGTGTGGGAAAGATCAGTAGAGAATGGAGGAGGAATAAGATGTCAGTACATGAAAAAAATAACTGGTAGAGTGGTAGAGCAACAGAGCACAGCATGGGACTGAAACACTCTCTCTCCTTCCATCTATTTCTCTCTCTTCCTCTTTAATGCTTAAAACAGTGACAAAGTCCTTGAAAACAGCAGCAGTAGGAACACACTAAAATTAACTTTAAAGACACATCCTCCATTTAAGCAGCTATTAGTGCCATTAGAGTGCTTCCTCTAGCACAGAGATGGAGGAAAGTTAAAAACAACAACAGCACAAGTCTTCTTATCAGTCTTTTCTTTATTGGTTTTAGAACTGAGATTATCTCTGAGATTGATTATGTACATATTGAATTTATTAGGAAAATCACTGCATATTAAATTAGTTAGTGACAAGCAAATTGCAGTGCAATTTTTGAATCTAGTTATGGTATAAATTAAAACGAAATTGTTTTAGCTCTTGTAAACCATTAGTTTGCTTCCTCTGATGTTATTATCAGTGCAGAGATCACAGTTTGAAATGTAGCTAGATTTAATGGCACACTGGTTGAAATGAAAACCAGTAAATGGATGACTGGAGAGTGTTTTATGTAGTTACATTTTCTAGTTATGTGTCAAAGTATATTAATGAGCCGATTATAAACAAGTCAGGTTATAATCAAGTTTACTGCCATTTATTCTCAGTACAGGCCATGTAGAAGAAAATAATAAATTGCAGTTCAGCACCATGGCGCTATATATAAGAAGACCGTGTCATTTGAAGCCAGCCCTTGACGTCAAACTCAACAATATATATCCTTCTAGCAGGTCATTTACCAAAGCAAGCCGCCCACATTTAACCACAGGGAGCACTAGACCACAGTGATCTGATAGATCTATAGGGCAAGATGTCAGAGAACAGTAACAAATAGCAAGCAAATAGTTAAAAAGCAGGATGAATATTCATGAGCAGCTGCTGTAAGGCAGTGCAAATCACTTGTTACTGCAGCTCTAAACACCCCTCTCATTAGGACTGGGGTCACACCCCTCACATAGAGCTGAGAATCCAAGCAAAGGCCTCCAGACCAGTCAAACGTCTTGGATCACTGATCTTTGAATGGATAAATGGTTTGCTTGGAGCCTAATGTCCCAAAGCATTTGTCATACGGTGAACTGTTTGGCTGGAGCAAAGGGAAAAGAAGACCATCTGCCAGATGGCAGCAGTTTATTACGTAATTTAATTTAGCATAAGACCATTTTAGGAGATTGTTGAGGAATAATTCACCCCTAAAATTGCAATTATGTTCATTCAAATAAGTTGCTCCTCTTTATGTTGTTCAACACCATCAGTCATTCTAATCACAAGAGGTTGTGCAGAATTTTAATTCACAAGTATGAATTTGAACTGAATCGACAGACAATAAACACAGGTAATGCATTTTTAGAGAAATCCGTTCAAATTTTATCTTAACATTTAAATAAGTTATATTTATTGTTCTATCATTTTCTCTGTCTGTAAGGCCTTAAAGGCTTTAAAACATTTTCAATCCTTGGATTTTCTAGTTAAAAATTGTATTTGTACTTCAATTTATTACTAATCTATTTGGTTGCTTTCATGTTTGAATTTATATTAAACTACATTCAGATGAATCATATGGGCACTTATTTGTGGAGCGGCTTTTTCATTTTTGGGCTGCTCAACAGCATTGCATGGAAAAGAGCAGCTTGGCATTTGACAAATTATCTTCTGTTTTTTTTCACAAAAGAAAATCACAATGACATAAAGGTGAAATACAGTATATAATAATAATAAAAAAATTTGGGGGGGGAGAATTCTTATTTAGCTCTTCATAAATGAGGATTCTATATCTAATAATAATAATAATAATAAAATAAATAATTTATATTTAAATGAACAAGCAGCACAGAGCTCCAGTGTTTCATAGATTCATCCATTGATTTGCTATGCAGATGGCCTCTAATTTACTGCGTAATTTAGTGATTGATTGAATAAATGACTGATGCATATTATTGCTCAAGTTTAATCATGATTAAACTTGTGATCCATGTGAATGGATCAAGAACAGTAGCAGTGCTGTATAATATTCCTGCGTATAATGCTGCCTTTGCTGTCATGTCGATCATAACATCCCATCATCTGCTGTACCAAGCATTAGAAAGCTGTCTCCATGACAACTACACCATGGCGCATGTGAACAGGAAGAAGGTTGATATGTGAGCAGAGTGTTAAAACACCCGCTCACGTACAAAGATGCCACACACATACACCCACACTGTCGATGATGGTTATCTGTGAGGGACGAGGTTAAACCATCATTTGTAAACAGCAGACCGTGATGTGTTTGTTGCCTGTCAACTGCATATCTTCTCAACCTCGCATCCATTCTATCCTCTCTCAGCTCTTTAGTTGAACATTGTCTGTACATAAATCTCATTTTTTTTTTAAAGTGTTATCTGTTTTTGAACACAAACAGGACACTCTTTCTTTTCCCTAAAAGCTCTTTCAGGGACTAAGATAGCCATTGTGTCATTGATTTAGTGCTGTTATTGCTTCTTCAAAACTCTTTCAGTCTTTCTCCATTGCAGAACCATTTAACAATAATGCATTGTTGAGTACGATTTGAATAATCTGTCATCAGTTAACATACCTCTGGATGGTTGTCTTTGTCTTGTCTGCATAGTCAGTGTGCCCACTACAGCTCCCATGTTGTCACCGCAGAGACACGCACGTTCAAACGAATAAGCGTTGAGACTGCCAGTCTGTCATTCTATGTTGAAGCCCCTGCTCTTGTTTCCCTCTCCACTCTCTTCTCACTTGTCAGCGAATAAAGACAAGCTGGAATTTTCTTGCTAAAAGCATATGGTTCCTTCCTTGATGCCCCTCCCACAAATTTCACTTTCTCTCTCTCTTTCCCTTCATTTCTCTTTCTTTGCCTTTCGCTCTAGCTGTTTCTCCTTGGTCCCGTTTGTTATTCAGTGTCAGGAACTGTTGCTGTACAGGCGGATCAGCATGATGGGAAGCAGTAGGATGAGTGTTAGGATGAAATGCTCCTCTCTGTAGCGTACACATGCACACACATACGCACATCTATTCCTTATGGAATTGCAAATTTCCAAACAAGCTGAATGTGGCAAGATGGATGATGACTTAAGTTCACACTCTACTGCTCTTAAATGCACAGGCATTTGTTGTTCTATCATGGTGGGGATGTTCCACTGACTTCTGCTGTTCTTATACTGGGCAAATTATGTTTTCTATCCTCTAACCTCACACCTAAACCTCTCATAAACCATTTTAAAGGGATAATTCACTCAAGAATGACAATTATTTACTCACCCTCATGGTGTTTCAAACCTGATTTTTTTTTCTATAAAAAAAACAAAAGATATTTTGAAGAATGTGTTTGTTCATACAAAGAAATAAAAATCCTGTTCAGTTTATAGTAAAGTGGCAGCTGTGGTTGCTAGAAATTGACCATACAAATTGAGTGATGTTTAGCATATACTACACGGTAGCATATTGGTGCCTGTATATTTTATAACTATATATTTTATTGTGTGATTATAATGTTAACACACCAAGCTACAAATAATATTATTACAAATAATAAATATGAAGTAAATAACAGAAAATGTAACACAAAACTGATAACAAAAATTAAGAAGAAAAAAATATTTATATAAAATGTAATATGTGATGTTTCATGTAGGTAGTTCTGGAAAATGCCCATTTACTGTTTTTCGCCATATTTATAAAAAAAAGAAAACATACATTTGATAGTTTTGTACTGTAAAATTACGTATAATTTTATAGTAAGATTACATATAACCAATACAGTTAATATGTACATTTAACCAATTAACAGGTTTTCACTGTAGCATTTTTAGCCTTTTTCTGTAGAAAAAATTAATTTTTTTTACAGTGTACCACCTGCTGGTCATCCAGTGTTGGTGATTTTACTGCATTTGTGGAGACATTTAGTCCCCCTATTGCAGGCAAAACCTAATTCACATACATCAAATGAGCTGTGGTGTGACTGAGTATTTTGTTTCATCATCCACTGTTCATTTCCCGTTGTGAGCCTTTGTGTGTGTGTGTGTGTGTGTGTCCGTTCGCAATTTAGTTACTCAGATAAGAATGTTTCGTGGATCAACTCTAAATTTGAGTTTGTGCACTGTACATATACCATTTTAATGCTTTGTAAGCGACCCATATACTCTTGTTTGTTTCGGTATTCTCTCTCATTAGTGGGGAACTGACCCCACAAACTTTTCCGATTAAAGAGATGGAAACAGAGATAAAGTAAACAGAAAGGGGAAGCAGAAAGACAAACTACAGAGGAAAACAAATTGCCGCCGGGAGATATCTGAGTTTCAAAACAGCAGGTCTGTAACCTTATTAATAATCCAAAAAGATGAGACTTCAGACGGACGAGCTTTGGGCTGAGAGTATGGAGAGAAGTTGAAGGTAATGAGTAATTACATAATATCAACCCGCACCGCTCCATATTACGCAAATCCAGCAGGACTGACCTGAATATCAGGCCAAGATATATCCTTATTCTAGTACATAGACATCTGCACTCCATCACTACAACCCAGTCTGCACAAAACACAACACCCTGAGGTTGTACCACCTGCCTCACACAGGATAAAGATGTTGGTATCAACATTCAAATTTCATCAGAACACATTTTTTGTTGATGTAAGACGTTTGTAATGCTTTTCTCACTTTGGCACTCATCCTTGGAAGAGAAACAACGATATCCAGCAAACGACTGGCATGTGTGAAATCCACGCAGGCAGGTGTAAGCCTCTTTTCTCACTCAGTCTGTGTCAGACGTTCCTTTGCAGATGCCTCATTGAATCTGCTAATGCATTTGGGAGATGGTTACAGATGATTGGCTTACACTTGAAAAGCTATTCAATGGTGCAAATAACAGCCTGTAACCTTGTATCACTGAGAAACTGTAGTCATATAGTAATGTTGTTAAATAGGGTTTTGCAACAGCTGTACAGTAAGAAATGGCATAACAGAATTTTACCAGCAGTGCGGTTAAAAAACAGCAATACGTTTGGATTATGCATCTTTGGATTAATTAATAATTCATCTCTTCTATTCCTGCGTGTGTAGATCACCATTGTTTGTGCAGCGTTTCTTAATAAATATAAATCATAATAGTGTTGTAATTGTATTTATGTTACCGATCTTTAGATTGCATAAAAAAATACTTGAAAACTTTCTCATTTTAAAGTTCAAGCATGAGATGGAAATATTAACATATATTAATATTGAAATTAATATTAACATTAACATATATTAATATTTTAATATTATTTGTTATAACAATGCTTTGTTGGTATAGTACTTTTCATGGAAGCTTAAAAATGAATAAAATACAACCAATATAAAGCATTCATATAAATTAATTCAAGCATGTGCAATTAAATATCACTTGGGTTTGTTTGTAATGCTAATTATTTTATTTCTTCTTCAGGCTTCAGGTTTTCACTGTTTGCCAGCATTATTTATTTATTGTTTAGTAGCTTGTTTTTTGACATCTGGAATTCATTTGGTAGTTGAAATGACATATTTTTATGCCATTTCTACAATCTACAAAACTAGAGTTACACTAAAGTTGAAACTGAAATCTCCTAGTTATCATCCTCACATTTTTATCCCCAACTCATGAACCTGAAGCAATGCCCTTCAGAAATCCAGCAGAAGTTCTAGTCCAGCAGGGCTGAGTGCCAAAGTCGACACACAGTTTGCATCTCTAGTTATAAACTCCCAGGCAGCTCCTGTAACTCCTAGGGATTTTAGTGAAGACTTCAAACAAGCTTTCTGTCTTCCTGCCCAGAACTCATAATCCTCTTGGCTCCATAATCTTTCTTCAGGTCTCCGGTGTGTGTATATATGTGTGTATATGAAATGTGGCTCTCTCTGTTGCTCTTATGAGTGAAACACATGCTCCCACATGTGAGTGCAGTGGTGTTGGTGTTGATTTGTTGCAGTATTGTTTTAGCATATTCTGTAGCACATTAAAGCTGTGGAGAATCGGAAATGGTAAATTTGCATGGAGTGTATGTTAATTAATCTTCAAGGCATAAATAATCACTAACAAACCGCTTTCTCTTTTTCCTCTATTTATGAATTTTCTTATCACATACTTGCAGCCTGATCGCTCCACTTTTCAAATCCTTCAAATCGCCTCATCCATGCCCTCAGCTCTGAGCATTACAGGAGGTAATAATTTCGGAATAAATGGCCATGTAATACTTTCATAACCCATAATGCCGTGTATGGAGCCCATGCCAGCATATGCCAACCCATTCACTTCATCCTTCCTTCGCACATGCACATAATGCACATTGACGTTATAGAAACTAAATTAGGCTAATTAAAATTGCTGTTTGCTAGCACTTTGAGATATAAATTATGGTATTTGTGGAAATTAATAAAAAAATATTCTCTCTATGAACAATTTTTCCTTTATAACACAACCCCAAGAGGAGTTTTTTCCTGTTTTAGCCAACTTCAAGTAGCATTCTGTTGCAATTTTGTTGTCCAAAAATTATCTAGGTTAAACACACACACACATAGAGACATTCGAGTTACACATTAAGTAGAACCAGAGTGATGCATGAATAAAAAAGTAATATATTCTAATTATCTCGATCTTCTCATCTACTTGTCCATCACTCCTTCATTCTCACAAACAAATAGCCTAACTTTACCAAAAACTTATTAAGGCAAGTATTTCCAGCTGGTTAATATATAAATTGGATCCTACCTGTCCTGAAGGTGACCTGTTTGGTGTGCATAGAGAAGGTCCCGAACACTACACCCATCTTCAACAGAGATCTTCACTTCCTCACTTTAGATCTTGGCTTGAAAGAAGCACTGGTCCCTGTTTTTGTCTTTATCTCTTGATCTTTCAACTCTCTTTCACTCTCAGGGTTGCTGGTTACTTAGCTCTCGCTCTCTCTCTCTTTCCTTTGCGTTCTCTATCTATCATGTGGACTCTGAAGGCTGCTCATCATTTCCTGAGCTTTTATTGGGGGATGAGAGAGACATGGAAAGAGAGCGAGAGAGATGGTGAGTGGTTCATTTAGGAATACTAGCGGAGAATGAGGGAGTGATAAAACTGCGTAGTTAATAGGTCTATCCAGCAGTGTAAGAACAGACTTGTGAAAACAATACCAGACTTTGTCTAGCAGGTATAAAACGATGATCCTCTTCAGTCACAGATTTTAAAAATGAAGTGTGTCATTTCTGTGGCACTAGCATCATCGAAGAGAGTTGGGAAAATAAGGAATGTTTTCCAAATAGGTTTCCTAAACATTTTCTGCTATTGGTCGGTCAAACATTTCGTCCCACCCCAAATTCACACCATTGGTTGAGCCAGTGCTGCTGTTGTCAGGATAGTCGGAATGCTCAATCAAAGTTCTTGTTTTAATATTGTCACAAAGACACAGTGTTCACACTTTTTGAGGAGATCAGTCTACAAATGACTTATTTATCGTTGATTTATAGTTGATTATATTAAGCTGCATATTGAGATAGAAGAAAGTATTTTTCCATGACATTTCTAATGGTAATCTGGTATAGGTAAGACTACTATAGCCATTAAGACATATTGATGATGGTTTGCCACCGGAGAGAGAGTCATATCCACTTCGCGTCGTGGCCACATCACCACCTCGGGTGTGCATTTATTTTCTAATAATAATAATTCTAATTAACACTGCCTCTGAAGACTTTATTTACACTGCAAGTGTTGGTGTCGCTCAAATCAACATGTTTTAACACTGGAAAATTAACACCAGAAAAACAACTCTAAACAATACTGGATATTTTTCTGTGTATGTATGTATGTCTATGGAATACAGTAAACCTGTAATATTATGAAATATTATTATTGTGAAATATTATTTCTATAATACTAATGTTAAAGTAACTGTTTTGTATTTTAACATATTTTGAATGACATTTATTCCCGGGATGGTAAAGCTGCATTTTCAGCATCATTACTCCAGATTTCAGTGTCACATGGTCCTTCAGTTCTGTGTAAATGCATTTATGCCACCTCTATGCAGCATCAAACAGTCTGTGTAAAGACACCTACATGCCACTTCAGAAGAGCTTCTGCGCTACCTTTGCCGTGTAAATTCGGTAATATGTTGATTTGGTGCTCAAGAAACATTTCTTTTTATTATCAATGTTGAAAACAGTTGTAATATTTTTTTTGTGAAAACTGATACCTTTTTATTAGGATTCTTTGATAAATAGAAGGTTAAAAAGAACATAATCAATTTGATCTATTTAATGTGCCCTTGTTAAATAAAAGTGTTAATTAGAATAAGTATTAATAAAAATATTTTTAAAAAATCCACAAAAGTCTTACAGACCATGAACATTTGAATGGTAAAAGGTGGTGATTTAAATATTATTTATTATTGCATTGATTAATATTTCTCTCTGCACATGTTCACGTTGATGTGTTATATTCTGTAATGTTTAATTTTTTTTTACAGTGAATTTTGAACCATTGGTTTTCTCGCTCAAATACATGGTTTTATGGGCTCTATCAGTGGTCAGAGTATCGCAGTGTGAGGATTAAGATAATCACTTTAACCAAAGCGCTCTCGCTCGCTCTCTAGAACATGCTGGACTCTTATCTATCTGGGCCACTTAAACATTGACATCTTTTAGCGCAGCACTCCATATTGACTCGTTCACACACAGAGGGAAAAGACTAGAGATTCAATTACCCCCTGCGATTAAAATACAAGTGTTTGGGCTATTAAAAAGAGAGCTTTAAGAGCATCAAATCCTTGTGCTGGAAAAAAACTCTGGATAAACACAAAGAAGAGCTAAAGCATGTGTTCAAGAGGGGGAGTGAAAAACTGAAAAAAAGGCTTAGAGGAGGATAGAAAGAACAGGGATGATGTGAGGATGACAAGGAACTGTGAGGACGAGGCTTTGCACCCTTGATCTTTTCACAAATCTCTTCTCTTCTGTCATTTCTCTCTGCGTGTCGAGGAAAACGTGTGACAGCCGGATAGAAGTGAATGAAAGTGATAGAAAAAAAGACAAAGGAAATAACAGGAAATGCTGATGGGGAAGAGAGATTGAGCTGCTGCTTTTGAGTAAACCACTGTTCTGTCAAGAGCTGATCATTGAAACACATCTCAGCAATGTGCTTGCACATCATTCCATGTCCTTTCATCCGCCAATCCCTTTCTTCTTCTCCTCCTCCTCCTTAATCTACCTAAGTGTCCCTATTTCCACCCACCCTGCTGCTGTCAGAGGAAACTGCTGGTGCAGTGGAAGATCCAGGAGCAGGTGAGGTTAGGACAGATGATTGATCTATGTACTATCAGTTCAATATAAGATACTGTTTTTCTCGGAAAGAGAAATCACAATGGAGATCTCTTTATTATCTCAACTGTTTCTCCAAGACAGCGGTGAGATTAATTGCAAACATTTTGAGACTTTTTCTTTAAGTCAGCATGAAACTGGGTTAACAATCCATTTTACATCTGTAATGACAGCAGCTGAGAAGTAAAGTTGTTTCAGAGTCAGAGCCAGTTGTTACGTTTATATTAAATATTATGATTTTTTAAAAATTCTATGGCACCATTGAATCGTTCACAATGAGCATTTTATAGCACTTTCTTTTAAAGGGTAATAAGATTATAAGATCAAGGCCTGTTCACACCAACACAAATGTTTGGTGTGAAAATTCGGTCCAATTTTCAAACACAATTTGTCACCTGCTTGTCGCTGAGAATAAAGTGAAACCGTATGTTTTCAAACAGCCAATCAGATTTTTGTATTTGCTACTGTGTTTATCAAATAACACCAGAGAGAGCCAGTTCCGGATACTTCCTCTGCTATTTACTGCTGCTTAGTTTTTTGTAACAGGAACAGTATGTGACCAAAAGTGCAAATTTTATTGGTTGGCCAGTTCTTTGCAGTGGAAAAGAGTTTAGAACACTACGTAAAAAAAT
Source organism: Sinocyclocheilus grahami (assembly GCF_001515645.1). Classification (NCBI taxonomy): domain Eukaryota; kingdom Metazoa; phylum Chordata; class Actinopteri; order Cypriniformes; family Cyprinidae; genus Sinocyclocheilus; species Sinocyclocheilus grahami. The sequence continues at coordinate 1,192,839 of NW_015505257.1, read as the reverse complement.
TGTCACATTGATGTCATGCAAATATTTGTGCTTTTGCGAGTCGGTCTGAATAGACGACAAAGTGAATGTGAAAGCAATGTCTTGGTGTTGTGACTCACTGCAAATCAAAAATCAGAGATCCCAACATGAACTTTCTTTCAAAATACTTTATTATTTTTTTTCCAGAAATCCAATGCTATTCACATTACTTTTATAGCAGTAAACTCTTTCTGTATGTAAATTGTATAATTTATTTCAATTTGTATTCCTTCTAAGGATTAGATAAAACCTCTGAGCCAGAATCGATACTTAAATGAAACATTACTGAGTACTCGATTAAGTCTCCTAAGCTATGAAAGAGCAACCACTTAGTTGCAGTCAAATTTTCCTCTGGGTATCGATGTTCTATACTCCACACTGTAACACTAACAAGAAAGAAAAGAGTTAAAGTACTGTACCAGCTTGATGTTGTTAAACTGAGGTTATTTAGCTCATTATATGGTGTTTTCAAAGCTAACGTATCAGTCACTCGAGAGCGGCAGCTGCAGCTCACAGTATGTGAGTTACTGCCTGGGGTAGATCATCAGCCTGTGCCCCCTCATATACCCACAGTTCACAGTCAGCTTCTGCTACAGGCCTGCTGTATCGACTGCTCGACTGTATGTAAACACAGTCCCTCGTGACCACGTAAGGACTGCAGTATGATTTGCAAGTGTGATACGATTAAAAATGCTACAAATACATGACATTCTGTTTATGCCGTGGAAAAATCAACTTACAGACCCGAATATTCAGTTGTGGAGTGTTTTTCAGGTTTCTTACTTGAAGTCAGTTTCTTTATGAATAGCTGTTACACATATTTTTGCCTTGTAGGCAATTTGTTGAGCCTGTTGGCTGCAGATATATTTTCCTTTTGTCATATCTAATTTTGCCAGCCACCCTCAGAATGCTTACAGAGGCATTAAAGGTGACCTATTATGCAAAAATCACTTTTATAAGGTGTTTGAACACAGATGTGTTCAAAAACATCCACCCACTCATTTTTTTTATCCCAATAAATCATAAACGGTCTCTCCAAATGAGTGGTTCCAGATTTCTTCCTATATTGACGTCATACTAGTGAAAAGTCCCCCCCATTTGTGACGATCTCTGCCCTATTAGCATTAACCCCGCCCTGAGTAAGAAACAGCAGTCCGCCATTACTGTTTTCTTGCTGTAGCTGCTGGAGATACTTCAGCACCAAAGAGGCATTACAAGTGTTGTGTGTTGCATGGGATGCACCAACGAACATGGGAGTCTCCATAGACTCCCTCCATCTGAGCAGCTGAGGATACGGTGGTTAAAGGGGTTATATGACGTTGCTAAAAAAGAACATTATTTTGTGTATTTGGTGTAATGCAATGTGTTTATGCGGTTTAAGGTTAAAAAACACATTATTTTCCACATACTGTACATTATTGTTTCTCCTCTATGCCCCGCCTTACCGAAAAGCGTCGATTTTCACAAAGCTCATTGTTCTGAAAAGTGAGGTGTGCTCTCATTGGCCAGCTATCCAGTGCGTTATGATTGGCTGAATTCCTCAAGCGTGTGACAGAAATGTTATGCCCCTTACCATACTGTGATTCTGTGTCCCAGCGTGATGGACAAAACCAATAAAACCCATTACAAACGAGAAATTTGTTGCATCCAGTGGGGACATAATTACTGATTATAATGACTTATACTGTCTTTTTACGCATTGCATTGCATCGCGCCGAGTAAACATAAACCCACGTCTGCATTTGTGATCGGAGAAACGACAAGCGCTACTCTACACTGCTCAGAATTCGCGCTTGAATCATCAGTGTCAAATTCTTTAAATATGAAAACATACTTACAGGCTGTGAGTCAGAACAGCCGGCATTGTAGGCTACGCTCCCGGGTTCAGGAAACAGTCCTCCGTAAAATGTGTTGCACACACTCGAATATTTGGGTTGAACTGTTCTGGAACAGTGTTGTAAATACAACTTAACCACTGATTTCTAGTTGTGTCCTCTTTTGGAAGACCAAACAAAGTATTTTCGCTTTCACAGCTAAACACAACATCTTTGCGTAAACATTTGGGCGGCATTATGGAAATCTTCCTACATCGTGATGTAGACATGTGGGGGCATGTTTAAACGAGGCGTTTTAGGAGGGCGTGGACGAGTCTTAACTTTTAAATAGAATATCTCTTTGGGTTTGAGACTTTCTTTGCAACTTTAGGGATCTTATCTATTCACTAACAGCTTGTAACACTCCAAAGAGAAAGGAAAACTTGAAATCGCATCATATGTCATCAATGAAATTTTCGAAGGAAATGTCCCGGAAAAAAATTGAAAAGTCCTATATGTTTGTGCTAATCATTTTACACTGGACTGCCTCACAAACGAGGGTAAGTTCAGCTCTGGAGTTGTACAAAGGTTGATTCTGAAAGAGCGATCGATACCAATGCTTTGTGTATGCGAATGTCAGCTCCAGACAAAGCATCATGTTTTGTTTTCCAAAAGAGCTTCTTGTCACTCTGTAAGGCGAATGTTGCTAAAACTACCATTGTCTCTGCCTGTTTTCAGTGATGCTGCCTTCATGTGCTACCAGAATGATCGTAAATAGGAATGTGGTCGTTAAAAATTGCATATGAAAGCAATGTGAAGTCGACTGCTTGAATTTGTCAAGCTCATAATGTGATAGCACGTGAAGGCACCATGAGACCAGCTATGTCGTCACGCCGTGCTCCCCGTCTGTATAATTTATAAACGCACATTATATGATTGCGTGATATTGCCCTGTTTTGTTGTTGCCGGTATGGTGCCCAATTTTGACCCCCTGCCGAATTATTACCCCCCTCGTTCAGGTCGATACCTGATTGCCTAATCCTAACCCCTCCCCCACACCTACTCCTAAACCTACGAATACTAGGGAGGTAATAATCTGGCGGGGGGGTCAGAATTGGGCACAATACCTGCGGTGCGTTCCAAACAGGATATATAGCAAAAAATATATCGCAAAACAATCATGGCCGCCATATTGAAGGGTCGGTCCAAACCGAAGTGCTCAAAACTGGCCACTTCAAAGGGCCCTTCGGAATGAAGGATTTCGAAGGGTACAACCGATGGACACTTTGGGCTCCCATGATCCAGATTCTTTGCATGATGACGGCGCCTCCGTGTGGGCACGTGATGATGACGCAGAAGGGCACTTCAAGAAACAGTTGTTTGATCCCCTACACCCTTCAACCCTTCGAAGCTCAATAGCCTAAACCAATTTGTCAAATAAATCACTTTTTGCAAAACCTTAAACAAATTCAGGCAGTTTAGACACTGTTTGCACATCTCATGCACTCTTTTTGCAAAACTCTAAACACATTCTCACTCACTAAAACGCAGTTTGCACTGTGATAAACTTGTGATGCGAAACTCGAAACACAAGAAAGCAAAAGTTAAGTACAACTGCAACACGGTTGTCATCATTAGCACACAATAATTCAAAACTTTTCATACTTGTTTCTAAATATTAATGCACAAAATATAAGCCAGTTCAATGTGCACAGATGGCATGGGTGCATCCATCAATCTGAGAGGTACGGAAGAGTGTGTATATGAGGTGGAGGAAGAGGAGGACAAGGAAGATCAAGGCCATGAACTGTAATTTCAGATGAAATCAGAGCTACTGTGATAGACCATGTTCTTGTGCATGGAATGACAGAGGCATGAAAAAGAGTTCAAAGTACAGTAATTTGAGATTCTCTGTGGCCACCATAATCAGTTGGAAAGTTCAAAAGAAGAGCAAAAGAAGAGTGGAAGAGAATCTTGTGTAGAATTGCAAGACTACCAAAAACTTTTCATACTTGTTTCTAAATATTAATGCACAAAATATAAGCCAGTTCAATGTGCACAGATGGCATGGGTGCATCCATCAATCTGAGAGGTACGGAAGAGTGTGTATATGAGGTGGAGGAAGAGGAGGACAAGGAAGATCAAGGCCATGAACTGTAATTTCAGATGAAATCAGAGCTACTGTGATAGACCATGTTCTTGTGCATGGAATGACAGAGGCATGAAAAAGAGTTCAACCTACAGTAATTTGAGATTCTCTGTGGCCACCATAATCAGTTGGAAAATCTTGTGTAGAATTGCAAGACTACCACGTTAGGGTGGATGTGTGTATATATGTATGCATGTGTGTGTGTGTGTGTGTTTGTGTTTTATTGCAAAATATTTACTAAATACAATAAACAGATTTTTTTTGTAACTACATGCAGTGGACACTGTGTTCTCCATTTTTTGATGTAGTGTCTAATGAATGATCTGTAGTGTGTATATTACTGAATAATGTGTGTATGATTCGAAAGCTTTGTTTGATTTTGAGTAGGCTACAGTTGAAATAGTTTTGAAGCGATTGTTTGATTTTGCCAGAAGTCGAGTTCTGTGAAGTTTTGAGAAAATGAGTGATGGTTTCAAGAATTGTGTTTTAACAATTCAGAAAAACTGTAATACAGCGCGTGAGAGTTTGCACAAGTGCATTTATTTTGGATATACTGCCATCTTGTGGTTACTCATGCTTGGTGGTTACCTGCTTGGGAGCAGGCTTAGTTCAGGTAAACAGGATTACTGTAGATTGTGTCATTTTAAGTGATGATGATACTGAACGTCTGTCCCAGACACTGCTACTCTCATGTGATGTATTATTTTACTCAAAAGTATAATGTATGACTATAGCAATAAACAATAGACTGATCAATATGATGATTGTTTCAATATTGGATGTCTCAATACAGACATGAGTCTCAGGTGCTTTCCACTGGACAGTACCAGTGAATTTGGTTGAACCAGAGAACTTTGGGTAGCTTCCATGAATATGACAGGTATAGCATAAACAAGTTTGATGTATGTCCCATGAGGACACCTGTGCCCAATGCGAGGGTGGAGTAAAGGATATTAAAAAAGTAAAAAAAAAAACATTAGAAAATATGCCGGCAGGAGGAGTAATAATAGGGTGACCAGACATCCCGTTTTTCCCGGGACAGTCCAGGGGTCTTGTCTTTATGTTATCTGACTAAAAAACTATTACTTTGAACTTTTTTTATTACAGTTTTTTTTTTACAAAATGTAGAGTGCCTTAAAAATAATTATCAAAACCTTGATTAAAACAGGCTTATACTGATTTTCTCATCCTCCGATTTATAGGCTACTTATCAATCCTGTTTTTATCATCATTATAATTTAAAAAATGAATACATTCAGAACAGGATTATAATATACATGTCTTTCGTTTCGATACATGTCTCAGCAAGGAGCACAGCCCTATTAAAAGCCATGCTCCACCATGTGCCCCTTTTATACTTTGAGCACCTGCCCCTCCAAAGGTCTCTGCACGGCCCTGGTCAGTATTACATTCATTCGGTCTCAAAGGGACAGCAGCCTAATTAAATACCTGTCTGTCTCATTAATGTTAATCAAGCAACAAAAGATGTTAAATAAATGTATACATGTTAAACCTACTCTATTAGAAAAACGAATTAATTTAATATTTAATTTGTATCTATTGTATTTGTTGTATTATTGTGTGTGTATATATATATAGAGATATAGAGATATAGAGATATAGATATAATTTAGATATAGATATAGATATAATTTAGATATAGATATAGATATAATTTAGATATAGATATAGATATAATTTAGATATAGATATAGATATAATTTAGATATAGATATAGATATAATTTAGATATAGATATAATTTAGATATCATGAAATAAAATGTCTCATATCGTGTTCATATATCACCCCCCAACCCCAACCTCCTTTGAGCGGTGAGATTTTATGTGGATGGCTTTGAGACATAGCAGGAGATGCAGCTACTTCTCAAATCTCAAAATGCTTTTATGATGCACAGTTCATTTAAACACAGTCAGTTATGTTTTAAGATGGATCTTATAGATTTAGAAACTTTGATTAATGCTGCCACGCATGACAAATCCACTTTAAAATGTACTCAGTCATTTATTCAATATTTCTTGAAGATGTCTTGAAGATGTCTCTTTGCTTGTCAGTCATTTGATGTGATATTTAGAGGGTGAGGTTTTGGAGACAAACGGGGATGCTAATAGATGAGAAATTAATCTAATTTAAATGTGCATTAAGTAATGTTGGGCAGGCTAATAATGACTTCATCTTGAATGTATACTTTCAACTAGTAGTTTGGATGCAGCATTATACAAAAGCAAAAGTTACAATTTTAGAAATGCTTCAATAAGTAATATGAAAAGATGCTCTCATAACATAAAGTGAGTAGTATTTTAACAGGTGTACAGTTCATTTATTAACCAGAAGGGGGCATCATTTTACACATAATCTACTTCAGAGCCTCTGTGTTGTCAGACACTCATGCTGTGCAGCTGTAAGTGTAGGCTACTTATTGAATTAAACTGTAAATGCATCTGCCAATGTAATCCAAGAGCTTCTTTACATTCACTGCATGATCATAGACCTGACTTAGTGTCAGAGATCTCTATGGTCTACAGTTTTACTCTATAAAAAGTTATTTATTGTCTTTTTTTAATTTGTATTATTTTACCCATAATGTTAGTGTTTCAGCAGATGTGTTCATAAAATATACTTATACAATTATTTTAAAAATGATTAAATCACATTCATATGTAGGAAGAACATCAAGTGCCTGCCTAAAAATACCACATGCTACATTTATCGCCATGGAAACCATCTGCACAACCTGAAGATGATTTATATATTTATAACTCCTAAATAACCTTTGCTGGAAATAAATATGTGCCTATAATCAAGCTGATGCACAGAATTGTTTTGATGTAGTATCACAGATTAATTTTACTTCCTGTAGACGCCAGTTTTGTTTGGTCCAGCATGTTCTGTCTCGATTTAGTGATTGTACTTCCTTTAAAAACTTTTAAAATTCATCAGACTAAGCATTATTTGTCCCTCCAGTTTCAGTCAAATCATATAAAACGCCACGTCCAAAGTCCCAAGTAAAGGGCATTTACATTGCCAATGATTTTAGGCAACAAAGCTAACAGAGAAGTCATTCATTTTCAGTGAAACTTGGCAATAATGATTACAATAATCTATTAGTTTACATTTACTAACATCAATTGTAAGCTACTCATTGCAAACAAAATGCAAGTTGGGGAGCCACTTTAAACAGGCCCTGTCCCGCCTGAAATATTGCTAGAAAGCCCACTGTGACAGTACTGTGACTAGCAGAGACATAATTGGTGTCAGCATGAACAGCGCTTATTCTGCTATTCTGATATAATGCATTGGTCTCATAACTAAATGATTCGTAATGTTTGTTTCAGGGGCTCGTAAACTCCTCAGCGAGCAAATCTGAGCAGACAACGATCGCCTCAGTAAGAGCTGTGCAACATCGACCCGACGCACGGCCTCATGCTGTGGGTCAGCACGCATATGACAAGAGGGAAGGAAATGATAGACGGATGGAGAAACAAAGAGCAGAGAAAGAGGGAAAAAGAAAGTGAATGGGGAAGTGTCATGAAAATGGAGGAAAGATGGGTAAAGGAGGAGAGAGATGGAGGGGAAGAGTGCAAGAGATGGATAGGGACGCTGGGGATAAAAATAAACTGCAGGAGGAAGTAGATTACGTAAAACAGGACGAGTGATTTAAAAATTAAAGGTGGAGACGTGCACTGTCAGCTTCGATCTGCAGTTAAAAGGAGAGAGAGAGAGAGAGAGCAAGGGAAAGGCAGAGAGGCAGAAGGAAAGAGATAACGTACGATACCCCAAGTTAGAGTATTGTAGTAGATGTTTATGTTCACTCTGCAGGGAAGAGAAAGAACTGCCGCCAACCAGAGTCTCTGTCTTCACTCCAGTGAGTTTAACATCTGGCCTCTGCAGCAGTACATCTGGACAGGCAGCATTTTAACAGCTGTTTCTTAGTCTTTAGTCTAAGTGGATACTCTTGAGAGTCTCATATGAACTTAGTTTTACTTTAAAAGAATGGGTGTATGTTTATTTGTAATTTTTAACAAATTTGGTGAAAAATGAACCTGAAAGCTAAATTGTACTTTTGAGGATGTACTCATGGAAATAATATACTTATTATTACAAATTATATAGTAATTAAACTATTTTTTTTTTAAAGAAGTCTGCGTTTATTTAATCAGGAATACAGTAATATTGTGAAACATTATGAGTTTAAATGACTGCTTTCTATTTTAGTATATTTTAAAATGTAATTTATTCATGTGATGGCAAAGCTGAATTTTCAGCGTCACATGATCCTTCAGAACCATGCTCAAGAAACATTTCTTATTATTATCAATGTGGAAAATAGTTGTGCTGCTTAATATTTTGTTGAAACCATGATTCCTTGATGAATAGAAATTTTAAAGAATTTTTTTTTTAAATAAGAATTTTGCAATATTGTCACTTTTCATCAATTTAATGCATCCTTTCTGAATTATCTAACTATTACTGAGTCCAAACATTTTCATGTCTTGCAAACTTTACGCATATTGGTTTACTGTACTCTTTTAAACATTACAGTTGTGAATTCTGCTCACCATGATAAAGGTATCAAGCTGGTGAACATATTTTTGCTGAATTTGTAAGATGCATCAGAAGACTTGATTATATATATATTTTATTTATTTATTAATTAATGAGGCAGGGAAAGTATATATAAATCTAAACCAACCAGCCAGCAGCAAGTTCTTAATGTTTAGCCCAAGAGAGAAAGATGAAAAAAGGGAAAAAGGAGGCGTGTGTTCATAGCTAAAGGTTTCTATTTGTGTGTTTGTGTGCAAGAAAAAAGGACAGAAGGGACGTACGTTAAGAAAAAGCTGACTACTATCTCTAGAGAAAGTTCAGTCCAGGTGTTTCTGAAACGAGTGCGTCCAAGTGTGTGCCAATGTGTGTGTGTGTGTGTGTGTGTGTGTGTGTGTGTGTGTGACCCTCAATGTGGAAAATAGTTGTGCTGCTTAATATTTTGTTGAAACCATGATTCCTTGATGAATAGAAATTTTAAAGAATTTTTTTTTTAAATAAGAATTTTGCAATATTGTCACTTTTCATCAATTTAATGCATCCTTTCTGAATTATCTAACTATTACTGAGTCCAAACATTTTCATGTCTTGCAAACTTTACGCATATTGGTTTACTGTACTCTTTTAAACATTACAGTTGTGAATTCTGCTCACCATGATAAAGGTATCAAGCTGGTGAACATATTTTTGCTGAATTTGTAAGATGCATCAGAAGACTTGATTATATATATATTTTATTTATTTATTAATTAATGAAGCAGGGAAAGTATATATAAATCTAAACCAACCAGCCAGCAGCAAGTTCTTAATGTTTAGCCCAAGAGAGAAAGATGAAAAAAGGGAAAAAGGAGGCATGTGTTCATAGCTAAAGGTTTCTATTTGTGTGTTTGTGTGCAAGAAAAAAGGACAGAAAGGACGTACGTTAAGAAAAAGCTGACTACTATCTCTAGAGAAAGTTCAGTCCAGGTGTTTCTGAAACGAGTGCGTCCAAGTGTGTGCCTGTGTGTGTGTGTGTGTGTGTGTGTGTGTGTGTGAGACCCTTGAAGAGTGCTGAATGCCTCTGCGTCTGTGGGTGTGTGTCTGCACGGCTGCCTCTCCCTCCTCAAACTCACACAGACTCAAACACACCTCCGGGACACAGCAGTCAGGTGGACTCTGCTCTCATACACATGCAGTGCTGTTCCACTCTCATCTCTCCTGGTTCCAGCTTATCTTTCCATTAAAAGTCAATTAAAGGGCCTCTTTTAAAATCAGCCAAGGTAACCATGGTTGCACATGCATGCAAACCTCAGTTTGCTTGTGCAAAGCCTGTAGTCAGGAAGATGGTCAGAAACCAGGTTTTAGTCAGTTAAGATGAAACATGGTGCATTGAACATTAAATGAACATTGTTTGAGCAAACTACATTACAGAAAGAAATCAGCTACATAAACTCTCTGACTTAATGCAGTTCTTTATTGTAAGAGAATTTGCATAAATATTTATTATTTTTTTTTATTATAAATATCCTCCTGAAGACAAATAAAAAACAAATAATTATTTTTTTTACAAGTAAGAACTGCAAATAGAGTAAATTATCACAGGATTATTTTCATTCTGGGTTGGAATATAGGGGGTGTAGCCAATATGCATATATAATAATATTAACATAATTTAATACAATAATATATTAAGACAAAATAGGAAAATTATATTTAAAGTATTATCATAATTTGCTTAAGCAGAGACATTTCTAACTACGCCAAAGTTTATTCCCCTTAAAGTGTAAATACTGTGACTCTTTGTCCTTGCAATGTTTGGTGGCACTAGTGGTGCAAAAATTATTCACTGCAAATGTTAATATCTTTTGATGCTGGTATGGTAATACTAATAATCTATCTATCATTTTATTTTAATTATTTATTTTTTGCAGTAGTCAATAATACTTTAATATTCCATTTAATTTTGGTCTATGTATTTGTATTAAATCATTCATATTATCATATCTACACTCCCAATAGGCCATCCCAGAATAAAAATAATTATTTCATAATTTACTAAACTTTATGCTGTTTCAAACATTTAACTTTTTTTTCTGTAGAACAGCAAGTTATTTTTGCAGAATGCTTAAGAAAAAGCACCATAAATATAAATCCACATTTACACATACACATACATACACATGCAAGCACACGGGACCGGAGTTCATTCTCCCACACTCATGTAGCGTCTGCGTAGAATCATGCATGATCTTTGGGGTTTTATGGCTTAAGAGACCCTTTTAGCCTTTTGACATTTGCATATAAATTACCGTCCTGGTCACAGACTTTAAGTTTGTATTGGGGTCTAAATTGCCAAATGGTTACTCGCCATCAAGGAGATTCTAACCAGTCCCCCCCCACTATCATCTCCCCCATCTGACTTCAAACACTTCCCAAAGAGCTGTAAATGACCCCGATGCCAGGCAACAATGGGCCTGGCTGACCAAGCAAACTAACACACACACACACACACACAAACACACACACACATAAAGACATTTCTTTATTTAGACTATAATTAGCCAGGAAAATAATCTTTCTTTGAACTGATAAATTATTATTTTGTCTGCTCGGTGGACGGATAGATCAAGTAATGGTAATATTGATTCTGCTACAGTTAATTCAAAGATCTAATCTAAATATTTATTATTAATCATAACCAGTTATAATTAGTCATAAATATTTCCCTTTTTGAGCTGATTTACTACACACACGTACAAACACATGCTAATTCAGGCATATCTTTTAAAGGTAATTGGGATGTCAGAATGTTTAACATTCTGTTTAATAAATCTTTAATTACTTTTGCCTTCTTTAGATAAAAGGTCATATGTTAGAGGTTGAGTCCTGCTGGTATTGCCTGTGTTATTGCAGCAAGTTATTATGAGCCTCTCTCACACACACACACACACACACACACACACACACACACACACACACACACATATATTATCAACAGCTCAGCAGGAACAGGAGGCCGAGGTGGAGGAGGAGGATGTGAACAGGCCTGAATGTATTTGGGATGTTGTGAATGTTTCACATCTAATATTACATTTACATAAGATGATGCTGAGAAACATTTGGCACCTCCACAGCTGCTGAAGCTAAACCGAAACAGAATCACTGAGAAAACGCAGGAGTCTGAAAAGAGATTGAAATTCAGCGAATGACAGAGAAGGAGATAAAATAGAAGGAGAAAATGTGCGAAGGAGGGAAAGAGTGTGGGAGAGTTAAATTGCATTGGCATTGTAGCTATCAGACAGATGGTAACAAACTAGTGTCAACTAAAGAGTTTGACTGAAACCAGATGGAGGAGGAAAAACTTTTCTGGAAATAAGTAAATAAAAATATATCATATTAGATCACTGCATAATAAAGTACCCTGACTAATATTAGTCATCATTAGAATTTATTTGTCAAATTTGTCGAAAAGCTATCAATTAAATGTCTAAACCTCTCAAACATTTTTAGTTTTACTGCTACAAATCATAAACATGATCTCTGCCATTCCGACCATCTTTTTTTAATTGAATCTAAGCTGCAAAAATGATTAATTCTGAAGTGTAATTTTGTATATTTCTAGATGTGTGTAGCACCTTCCACATTGCATATCAGATGGGACGATTATCATTCAATAACACATATTTTGCTCAGTTTCTCATGCTAAATTATTGTATCTTTTGACTTGGGATATCCTATTATGATACATTTATGGTGCTTTGTTTTTATTTTGGAGCATGACAAATCCAGTGCCTTTCATTTTCATTATAATGAAAAGAGCATTGCAGGATATCCATCAAAAATTCACCTTTTTGTGTTTCACAGAAGAATGAAAGTCATACAGGTTTAGAAACAACAAGAGGGAGTCAATAATGCCAGAATGTTCTTTTTTGGGTGAACTATCCCGTTACAGTAATGAGACATTGAATAACTGAGTCACTCTCCCAAATCTCTTTTTTACTGAGAGTGTGTGTGAGTGCGTGTGTGTGTACATCTTGGTCTGCACTGTTCTGAAATGTTCTGTTTAGAGTCCTCAGGCAATTGAACTTTGAACATTGCATCAGCCTTCAGATGTGATATAATTCATAAAAATCTATTAAAGGCACATGAAATGGGAGAGGTCAAGCTGAAGACGCAGTGGAATTTTGTCTCTGGCCATGTTCACACAGCAGCACAATACAGTACACGGTACAACCACATTCTATAACTGAACTCAAGCTCGTAATGTGTGAACTAAACCATACTGAACAACCGTCTGTCACTTTATACAGTGTGCTGCACATACATGACTAGCGTGTTCCAGGTTTTCATGTGTGCTTTCAATAACTTACAGAGACACAGATATGAGCTGTGTGTCATCTGAAGGTTCAGATTCAGTCATTGTCCGTGTTGCTGTCTGTTAATTAAAATTGGACAGATGAAATCTTGCCTGAATTTAACTTTTGTTGTGTCAGATGTGATAAGACTGCCTTTTGGAAGTTGCCATTTTTTAAATTTACTTAAGTTACTGTTGGTTACAGGTGATCCGGGCTTGACTTTTTGACAGTTGCATATTCATACAGACAGTATTCAAGCCTCTATCATAAGCCACTGTGTGAACAAGACATTTGGAGATCTATAAGAGACATATAAAATACCCTGTAATCAGAGGCTTAAAGAAATAGTTCACCCAAAAATTGTGTCATTATTTATTCTCCCTTATGTTGTTCCAAACCTGTATGACTTTTCGGCCATGTACACACTCTAAAGTTCAATGAGTGACAACTGCATTTAAATATGGTAATGAATCACCTAAATTATAGTTTTGTGTGTGTATGGAACAGAACTCACTCTCAAAATTGTGATGATTGACACCACGGTAACCATAGTAACATTCTGGTATCTAGTGTGTTTGGTATACACTATTTTTAAGCAAAGTAATATTGCAGCAACCGAAGACTCGTTATGTTCAGTGAATTTTTTATTTTTATTTTTTTACTAAGCTTTAACTTTGCTTTTGTTTTTGTTTGGAAGATTACTTCACAGAGAGCATTCTTGAAGGGTTGCCATGTCCACTTATTATAAGTGATGCTTATTAAGGGTCTCTGGGCTTGGTGTTTGGGCTCGGTATATAAAGTGATCCAGTTTATGGAGTTAATAAAGTAGGCAGATGCAGGTTGCTATATTTTCACATGGGGATTATTTCCAAGATAACATGTTTGGATTTGACTTTATTATGGGCTTGTATTTATTAATTTATTTCTAGTAAGATCTGGCAACACTAATGAATCAAAACACACCCTGTGATTTCTTGCACCTTAAAATTTCCATGGCCTTTTATGTGAAAGAAAAAAAAGAGAGATATTGTATAGATTTTTCCCCACAGAAGACAAGTTTGGAACATGAAGGCGAGTAAATGTTGACTGAATTTTCCATTTTCAATTTTTTGGAATTAAAACATACAGTAGATTGTATGGTATATTGGTATATTGTATGTATAGGTATGTCATCCCTCTTTTCTAATGCTCTTTGGCATACAAACACTCAACCTAGTACAAAACTCCAAGTGCGTCTGCATTAGTATTGATTCCTCCAATCACAAGGGTTCACATCAGCTGTTGTATGGATGTACTGTACACTCTCATGTGTGCTACAGTTCTTCTACAGAGAACAGAGAAAATGTGCAGCATGTCAAGAGAAGTTGGCAGGATTGATTCACCTTGTACTCTTTTAAAATGTCAAATGCTCTTTCTCTTTCCCCCAGATGCTCATTCTATTGGAGCTGTAAAACTGCAGTAACACCAGCATAGGCATGTTGTCACTCGTAGTCACACACACACACACACACACACACACACACCCACCTTCTGATTGGGTGTTCATGGGCAGCGGTATTTTTTCCTGCAAAGTTCTTGATTCCCTCCCCCCAGTCATAGGTTAGAAAGAAGGTTGTGCCAGAAGATCTGGATGCAGAATATGCCATACACTCTTAAAAATAAAGGTGCTTCAAAAGGTTCTTCAAGCGATGCAATAGAAGAACCATTTTTGGTTCCACAAAGAACCATTCAGTCAAAGGTTCTTTAAAGAACCATCTCTTTCTTACCTTTTTATAATCTGAAGAACCTTCTTTCACCACAAAGAACCTTTTGTGAAACAGAAAGGTTCTTCAGATGTTAAAGGTTCTTTATGGAACCATTTAGACAAAAAGGTTCTTCTATGGCATCGTGAAGCACCTTTATTTTTAAGAGTGTACAGCTACACAGACAATATGCAGCATGAATTGATGAATGTGTAAAATATAAGTGTGTAAAAATGTGTGTGCATTTTTAGTGCAGAGCAGTAGGGAAGGTTCAGAAATTCAACATCATATTATCTGCTCCTGCAGGGGTGAAGGGTCATCATTAACCCACTAATGGGTTGACTGAGGTAAAGTGCGGTCAGCTAGAATAACCATGATGGATGCATACAGACACTCTCTCTCACACACTCTATTCATTGAGCTTTCATTACATATTGGCACTAATTCATTCTAAAACAAGGCTGTTTAGCCAGAGGGCTTTTAGCATCAGCTTTCTAAAATTACAGAACATGACCTTAAATGATGGGGTTATTCGGGGAGGAAAAAACAAGTCCTTTACTATTTTGGTTCTGTTTTGTATGGAAGCCTGTTCCGTCACGGAATAAAAAACAAAAAAAGGTAATTGCGACCTTTTTACCTCACATCTCTCGCTCACAAAAGTCAGAATTGAGAGATATAAATACAGAATTGCGAGATACAAACTCAGAATTATGAGAAAAAAGTCAGAAAAAAGAGTTTACGTGTCGCAATTCTGATTTCCCCCCCTCAGAATTCTGATTTGACATTTCAAGATGATATTTTGATTTTTTATTGCACAATTCTGACTTTTTTTCTCAGAAATGTAAGTTTATACTTCACAATTATGAAAAAAAGAGTTACCATTTTTACTTTTTTTATTCTGTGGAATTGGATCCCATAATTTTGTACTGTTCTATTTAAAACCCTATAAATATTTTGTTTCCATTCTTTTTTTACTCAGTTCTGCTAAATATTTTATTCTGTTCAAGATTCTGTTCTATTTTAAGTTTCCATTTTCTAGTCTGTTCAGATAAAGATTCTATTCTATTGAAGATTCCATTCCATTCTTCTGTTTAGAGAAGAACAGAATAGCACGCTATACTGATTCTGTTCTGTTCTATACAAAAGTTATTCTGTTGTGCTAAAATTGAATTGCATTGTTCCGTCGAAGTGTCTGCTCTATTGTATTATATTCTGCTAATGATTTTATTCAGTTCTGCTATAAAATGTCTATATTATATTAAGATTCAATTTTACTTAGCTGTATCCTGCTAAGTATTCTATTTTAATCCATTAAAGATTATTTTACTGTGTTTAAGTTTCCAAACTATTCTAATGTATAGAATCAATGAAGAATAGTATTTATGTGATTTTTTAAATGTATTTTTATTAACACAGCATAAGATAACACTAAGATAAGCTCCGAGCACACAAATACAAAATATTTGAGTCACAGCTTCCTTTCACAGCTTTAGTGCTCTCTGGTCTGATTTTCTTACTGTGCTGCTATAGTGGTCTAGAGAGACTGGTTTAGATGCTATACTGTGGATTCAAATCCTCAATATCCTCTTTAAATTAACTTCCTACTCCCCTGTGTATAGGAAGAGTATCTATCTGTGAGGAAGATATAATGAAGGAATGGAGAGATAACGGGGGTTCATCATGCTGTGCGCGGTGAGGTTCCGGCTCTCCGCACTCAATGACAGCAGATAAACAGCCACTGCTTGGTACCAGCATCTCCACGGGCCCCGTCGGCATTGAGATGAACCATGCAGTGATTTTTCTGCTGACACAGTGCTATGGTACTCGAAAAACAGAGGAGATAAGAGGGATGAAAGAGAGAACCGAAGATCATTGCCAAACAAAGAACCCAGACTGCTCTTCAAAGAAAAAAAATGATAAAAAGGATTTTCTATATAGGAGTTGCATGGAAGTATAAATGTGTGCTGATTCCAGGTGAAGCGTGAAAGAGTGAGCCATTGGAACTTCTCCATCCTAATACTGGCGTATCTTACTATTTGGCACTATGATGCAAAGGTTGAAATACCAAAAGAGAAACAACAGACAAATAAGCAAATACAATCGATGTTAATACAGGTAAATTGGGACACTATCCACAATTTTGTGATTGGCGTTGTTTTAAAATATAATGCCAAATGGCTCATGTCCCCAGAAATAATACCATTTTAAATAGCTACATTTCTCCTCTACACTATACAGAGGAAAAATGAAGAAAAATGTAAAACAAATACTCTGCATTAAATGCAATCTTAAAATAAAATATTTTAATGAGATGTTGTATTAAAACAACCAAAAATATTATTAAAAACACACTTTATATTAAATATTATATAGAATAGAATAGAAAAACAACATGTATTAAACATAAGGATATAAAAATGTGTTTATAGTTAATAGAATGTAAAAAACACTTATGAATATAATATTTATATAAAATGCCTTATATTAAATATATTAAAAACTTTATATGCATAACTTTATATGGATAAAATAAAATAGAATAAAATAATAAATGATACAATATTCAACTTTATTGTCAGACAAATTCTGACATTTTTTCTTGCGTTACATCAGGTTCCCCCTCACAATTACAAAACATTATTACATGGACAAGAGACGGACCAGACTTATTAACATTAACTAACATGTAATCTTTATATTAAATACATACTATAACAAAAAAGGAAAATTCTGTCATTAATTACTCACCGTCTTGTCGATCCAAACCCGTAAGTCCTTCATTCATCTTCGAAACAAAAATATCAAAAGATATTTTTGATGAAATCCGAGAGCTTTCTGACCCTGCATAGACAGCAACACAACTACCAAGTTCAAGGCCCAGAAAGATAGTAAAGACATCATTAAAATAGTCCATGTGACATCAGTGGTTCAACCGTAATTTTATGAAGCTACGAGAATACTTTTTGTGCGCAAAGAAAACAAAAATAATGACTTTAATCAACAATTCTTCTCATCCTTGCCAGTCTTTGGCAAGCGCATTCAGGAGAGAACCAAGACACATGTGTATAATGCTGCTGACACAGGAGCCGGCATTCTGACGAAGAACCCGGATGCTCTGCGGCTTGTTTGCAAGCAGAGGAATGTGCATGCATGTGTCTTGGGACTGTCGCAGGCACGTGCACACATAGACATAAAAGGGGGCTTGAGCACATGTGTGCGTGTTTCTGTTTGCGCACAGCTTTCCCTGTCAAACTAATAAAAAATCTAAATATCAGGTCGGGTCTGGAAATGTTGAGACTGTCGAGTTCCGACGCCCCTCCGCGCAGGCGAAGCACAGCAGTGTAGCACACATTGATCTGCACATGCGCATCAGGCAGAGAGCCGCAGCAGCAGTGAAGCCCTCCCTCCCTTTCCAGTTGTGTTTGTCTTGGTGTGGAGGTGAGTGGTGATGAACAAAAGACTAAAAGCTACCTGTGCCTCGAATTTACAGCTAATTACCCAAAAGACAAAAAGCAATTATAGTTAATTTGTCTTGCTAATATTCATGACTCATGAGAGCTACATGATTCAGTTCACTGCATGATTCAGTTTATTAAAATGCATTTAGAATGATCACAAAATTCAAGATATGGGGGCAGAAATTTATATTTATATAATTTCATATTGTTAATCAGTATCATGCGAAGACTGATGTTTTTTCCACCAAAAAGCAGCATGATTACAAATGTGATATTGATTTTATACCGCAGTTCAATAAACAAGAATATGCTAATTTCAACATTTACTACTGCATTATTAAAATCAAAAGTTGTGCTTGTTAACATTAGTTAATGCACTGTGAATTAACACGAACTAACTATGAACAACTGTATTTTCATTAACTAACATTAACAAAGATTAATAAATACTGTAATAAATGTATTTTTCATTGTTTGTTCATGTTAGTTAATACATTAACTAACATTAACTAATGGAACCTTATTGTAAAGTGTTGCCAAAACATTATTTAAAGCAATATTAAAAACAAGTACTTTATAATAAATAGAATATAAAAAAACTTTATATTAAATATAACATTATATTTTTTATAGTAAATATTAAAAGCTAAAATGTTATTAAATGTAATATTAATAACAAATACTTTGTGAAAAAAATATAATATTAAAAAAACCGTGATATTGACACGTGATATTTACATTACAGTAAAATATATTAAATCTGTAATTTAAAACAAACATTTTATTAAATACATTGGGGAAAAACTAATATTTTATGATAAATGTAATATTTAAAAATGTGTAATGAATATAATATTAAAAACCATAATTTTCAATCCTTGAAAAAAACTTCATAATTTGTCCCACTTTAACTGTACTTTACCATTTTAAACCAGCTTGTTTCCTTTTTTTCTTTGAATTTGATGTTAATGCAGGTGTCTTACCTTTGCTGAGGGTTCCCGAGACAAGCCTCTGAAGTGACTGAATGAGCTTTAGCACCCCCTGTCTGCAGCGGCAGGTACAGCCAGCCATGATGACAGAGAATCAAAGGGTGCACAGACAGCCCCTAAAACAGCCTAAACACTGCTTTCACCAGCGGTCCTCACAGATGATATGTACGTCCCATACGAGCCTCTCCGTGGCCTCCAGAGTCCTTCTCACACAGCCTCTTGCTCGTTCAGTCCCACAAGAGCTGCAGTTTTAACAATGGGTCCCAAGTCCAAGAATGAGATGAGCAGGATGCCCTCTGTCCAGACAACACACACACACCTTTCGCCCACTCTCCTCATACACACACTCACTCACTCACTCACTCACTCACTCACTCACTCACACACACACACACACACAAGATGCTCACAAAGTGGATGAACCTGTTTTCCTCTGCCTCTGTGCCAACCGTTTGAAGTATAAAAGGAGAGTTGCTGAAACAGCTGACTGCTGCTGTGCAAAAGTTAGAGAAGGAAAAGTTGGTGAGCGCTGGAGGCTCAAAGCTCAGAGACCGACCTGATGAATTATTAAGCGGATGGCAAGAGTCCGCTACTGTGCTACACAGACTAAGAACTGCTCGGAGGAAGTTGGGTGTCCATGAAGACAAAAGAGTGGCTTTCCTTTTTTTTGACGGTGCTTCTCCTGGTTACGCCTCTGCCTCTCTCATCCTCTAGTTGTATGTGTGTGTGTGTGTGCGTGAAGTTGGTGAGCGCTGGAGGCTCAAAGCTCAGAGACCGACCTGATGAATTATTAAGCGGATGGCAAGAGTCCGCTACTGTGCTACACAGACTAAGAACTGCTCGGAGGAAGTTGGGTGTCCATGGAGACAAAAGAGTGGCTTTCCTTTTTTTTGACGGTGCTTCTCCTGGTTACGCCTCTGCCTCTCTCATCCTCTAGTTGTATGTGTGTGTGTGTGCGTATGTGAGTGTGTGGTGTGTGTTGGGTGGTGTTGTGGCGAGAAGTCTGTGGTCCGCTGCAGCGTTTCCGACTGCTCTGTGCTGCTGGACAGATCCCTGCAGCATAAAACAGAAGACTACTGCTCTCTCTCTCGCTCTCTCACTCACTCACTCACTCAGGAAGCATCTCTTGCAAACCTTTCTCAGGCTTGTCTTGATGTTCTAGCTGAGCTAAATTACATCATAATCTATTCCATTGTACTCTATTCTGTTCTGCTCTATTCGAATATATTCTACTTAATAAAAGTTTTTGTTGTATAACCTTGTATTGTAATCTCTATTCTGTGAAAGAATATATTCTATTAAAAACTCTTCATCTGCTGCATTCTACCATACCATATTATATTAAAGTTTCTATTCTATTCTATTCTATTTTATTGAATCTCAATTATTCTGCTCTATTCTGCTCTATTCTACTATATTAAAGTTTCTATTCTATTCTACTCCATTGTATTCTACTTTATTCTGTTAAATATTATATTCTATTTAAACTCTATTATTCTGCTCCTCAGAATTCTATCAGATTTTATTCTATTCTATTCTAGTCTAGTCTAGTCTAGTTTAGTCTAGTCTAGTCTAGTTTCCATTATATGCCACTCTGTTCTGTTAAAGATTATATTCCATTATAATCTCTGTTCTTCTTCTCTATCTTTCTAGATTCTATTCTATTAAGGTATATATTATATTCTACTACATTCTCTGCGAATGTGAGAGACTTATGATTTATTAGCTGCAATAAATAACTAGAATAATGACAAAGTGCAGATAACAGTAAAACTGTTTGTGCTACAAACCACTGTGTTTATGATTACAGTAATTATTTAAAATAGTATAACAGATAATAATTTTGGAGTATCAAGCAGGATAACAGACTGTTTTTGTACAACTAATATAACTGTGAGCAAATGACATTGAAAGCCTTGCACAATAATGTTGCAGCGACAACTAGCCACACCTGCTATTACTTTAAAAAATAATGTAGATACTGTCAAATATTGTATTCTATTAAACACTTTCCTTTTCCTGCTCTATTATACTAGATTCTGTTCTATTACAGTTTCTGTTCTAGTATCAATTTTGACCTAAACAAGCCTGTTTTATAATCTAAAATTTAGAACTTTTTGACTTCTTAGAGACTTATAATAGCGGTCAATTAATCCCCCCCCCCCCCCCCCACAAAATATTAATGTGACAATTGTAACTAAACATATAGGTTCTTAAATTGAGAATATCAATACTGTGTTAGGTATAATATTGCTTCTTTGAAATATCATTGTTTCCACCCCTAAATTCCCTCACACAGCCCACTCCAATCTCTCGCCCTCATTTATCATTCTTGCCCTGGCTGAGGGGAACCCAAAATAGTCAGACAGAAGAAGAGGAAAGTGAGAGAGAAAGAGAGAAGAGGTAATGAGAAGTGACAGCTGTGATAGATGGTTGGATGATGCCGGAGGAATGAGACAGATAAAGTTAAAAGGAAATATGAAGGAAAGACGCAATGCAAAGACATGTGAAGATTTGGATGATCCACTGTTTCTCTCTTCTCCTGAGAAAAATACACCCATAATCTCACATGTGTCTCCACTAGGGTTTACCAGAAGAGAATTCAACAATGTCTCAAACTGTGCTCAGATGTGCCAAGATACCAAAGTCTGCAGTCAAAGTAAGAGATCTCAATATGAGTCCAAACAAACTGTGCAATGACATCCACATTATTTATATCTTTCTACTTTATGTCAGCAAACTATTTAAAGGCACATCTGTTTATACCGCAATAAAATAGCTGAGAGCTTCTTTGGGAACAACAATCTCTGTAGATAGAATTTACCTTTAGGCGTAAAGCAACATTATTTTTTAAATATCACTTTAAATATATCAGTATAATGTGATAATTGAATGTTTGTTTCTTTGTTTGAATTATTCCTGCCAGTGGGAGGTTTGTAAAGGTTAGGTTTAGCATGTCCCCAGAGCAGATGCTTCTTATTCTATTAGACATGCTCAGAAAAGCCCTTTTATGTCCTGCGTTGCATATTGAAATATTTTTGGACTGTGTGGGTGGAAGTGCAAAGTGGATAGAGAGCAAGCAAGACAGAGTGAGAGTTTTGTTTTTATTGATTAGAAGATTTACATAACCGAAGTAATAGAATAGAGATAGACTTCAGTGTCTAGATTTCCTTTTATATTTCAGTTCTGCTTCTGCAAGATAGTGAATCTTTTATAAGCATAGATGAAGATAAAATAATTTACACTTGTGCCTAAAACAATAAAAATGGTTTCTCACATAATTACGCAGAAACATGCACATGCAGTAAAATTCAGCGCTCACATTATGCGACAAACATCTGTAAAGCACTTCAGGTTGCTTGTGTTTGTGCAGTTTATGTTGTAATAGAGCAGGAGGATTCACTCAAAGCAGGAGAATCAGCTCACGACAGCTGCAGTGAGGTTCAGTCCTACAAAGATGTGCTTCAGTTCTGCAGGTCTGACATCTCCAATTCTGTATGTCGTTCACTTTGCAAGCTGCTGGATGCATTTGTTTGGGATGCATTTAGTCGAACTGCATTTGAAGAGTCATAAATGATATGTATATGTATATGATGCATAGTATGAGTATGTGTTTTTGGATAAGTGCTTAATGCATGCTTATTTTATGTACAGTATATTGTGCTCTTTCCTCTTTATTTGAATACATAATGAATAGTGCGGCTGATATTTCAACCAGGAAAATGAATCATAATTTTAATAAAATTGTATATTACAATAATATAGAGTAAAATTATATTTATATATATATATAGTAAAAAACAAAATAAAATAAGAAATAATATTTTATTTTATATTTATTTTTTGGTGCAAACTACTTAGTGTCATGTGTTTGCATTGAATAATAATAGTAAAATTATATATGCAGAGATATATATGTAATATATATTATATACTGTATGTATCTCATGTTTGTGTTAAATAATAAATACTGAATAAATAAATAATAATAATCATAAAATATTTATACAATTATATATAATGCTCATATACTGTATATATAAAATATTATATATATATATATATATATATATATACACAGCAGAAAATGGAGCAAAACTTCTGCTTCAATATTCATGCTCCTTTCCAAACACAGAGTTCCTCCAAGGACTATTGGTTTGCATACAGCTAACGATCCTCCAGTGTGCCCATTAAAAAATGCCATCCCATCCCAATCTATCCCACAAAGCCTGAGCACCTCAAAAATGTTCTTTGCAACACACAGACTCACACCTGACACTCAGTTGGCATTACATCACACTGTCTGAGCGCACACATCTCAGGCTATTTTTACTGCGAACCATTTAATGAAGCTGTCACGGCTCACACTTACACACAAACACTCAGTGGTACATGCACACACGCGAACTGCACTCGGCACTGTTGAATTAACCTTCAGACTCCTCTTTAGCTCCCCTGCACCTGTTCAATTCCACTGCTCTGAACAACACTTCTAGACTTCTAGACTGCTTACTTTTTGAAATTATATATATAAAAAAACTAAATCTATCTGAATGAAACTCTTTAAAATACTTAGCAAGGTAATGCAAAAATCTACAAAAGTAATGATTTTGATTGATACAGGCTACCTGCCAAACATGTACAGTATCATCAGTGATTCAGAACTGCTGTGTTCCGATTAAGATACAAGCAGTAGATCTAGTAAAACCCATGAGATTACAGATACATCAACTAATCTAATAAATTTATTTTCAGAAACAAAAACAGAGAAATGAGGCATCATTCTAGTTCAAGAGTTTACACTCATATTTAATGGTCATTAACAATGCTGCTGTTGTGCAAGACAAAGTTTGTTTGAAAAAAAATTGAAAATAACAAACTGATATGCAAATATAATTATAACTAATTAATCAAATATATTCTCTGAAAGTCTTTATATACCCCCCCCCCCCCCCCCCCTTTTTTTTATAAATACATATTGTTTTAAAAATTGTATAAATAATATTTTAGATATTTTTTACTGGAAAATTAAAAGAAAAAATCTGACTACAAAAGTATTTTTGCTGTGTTGATATCTTCTGAATACCAAATGGCTTCTAATTTACTTCAGTTAGTTTATGGGAGAGAAAGAGAGAAAGTTAATGATCTAGAGAGAGTTAATATGATAAAATGTGTTATGACATAAATGTAGTGCAATTTATGAAGAGAGATAATACATTGGGATATAATGATATAAAGCAAGACTAATTTGCACTCACAAGCCAAAATGATAAAGCTATATGACACCTAATGGATTACAGTTCACTACCCCTCCACCATCTGCTACACCTGAAAATGCAGTCACTGAATCAGAATCAGAATCAGAAGGAGCTTTATTACCAAGTATGTTTACACACAATACATTTGATCAAACATACATGATAGTGCAGACATACATTGAATTACACAGTAAAGATGAAATAACACTAATATAAGGAAAAAAGAAAAATAAATAATGCACTATATATAGAAATATATATATAGAGAAAAACATATAATTTTTTTAATGAATGTACAGATCTGTTATTTACAAGTGTACCGTTTATGTAGTTTACAATACACAGTTTCCAGATACTATGTATAAAAAGTGTCAGTTATGATGGACAGTGTGTAGTTGTGAACTTTTTAATTGTTCAGGCTGAATATGGCCTGCGGGAAAAAAACTGTTCTTATGCCTGGCTGTTCTGGTGGTCGGTGCTCTGTAGCGCCAACCAGAAGGCAACAGTTAGAAGAGAGAGTGGGCTGGGTGTGTGGGGTCCAGAGTGATTTTCTTAGCCCCTTTCCTCAATCTGGAAGTGTAAAGATCTTGGAGGTTGGGCAGGGGGATCCAATAATTCTCTCAGTAGTCCTAACTGTCCATTGTAGTCTCTTGATGTCTGATTTGGAAGCTGAGCCGAACCAGACAGTTATAGATGAACACAGGACAGACTCAATGATAGCCGAGTAGAACTGTTTCAGCAGCTGAACTTCCTCAGCTGGCGAAGGAAATACAGCTTCTGCTGGGCCTCACTGTAAAGTAAGATACCACCGCCTCTATTTAACGCAGCATTATATGCGATAATGGACAGAGCATGTGTGATTCAAGTGCGTTTGATAGGTGACAGATAGCAGGTGCCAGACAGTTGTGGCACCACATCTCAGAAGCGAACTGGAAGAAGGTTTCGAACTGACAGGAAGATACGCACCAAGCGAACGCTCAACAGAGCAATACATTCATATGCTGTCAGCTGAGAATGCTATAGTGAAGGTCTGAAGTGTTCAAATTGCTTATTTTAGAACCACTGCTATGATTTACATCTTTTCAACCAGTTTAGGCTATTACCATGTGTTTCAAATGATCTCCTGTGACCACTTAAGTTCAGATTTGGTCAAGACCCCCGAACACTTTTAAATGAACGAGTATATAGGCTTACAACTGAGCAATTTTCTTGGAACAGATTTGGTGAAATTTAACATTAGATCACTTGCTCACCAATGGACGCTCTGCAGTGAATGGATGCCATCAGAATGAGAGTCCAAACGGCTGATAAAAACATCACAATAATCCACACGACGGCAGACCATCAATTAATGTCTTGTGAGGTGAAAAGCTCACAAGTGTGTGTTTGTAAAAAAAACTAAAACAAATCCATCATGGCATTTTAACTGTAAACCATTGATTCTGGACAGAATACGAGATCATAATCCATAATAAAGCTTCCTCCAGTTAAAAAAGGTCAATCCCCTGTTGTCCTCTCACATCAAAATCCACTGACATATTTATTTAGTTCTCACTTGTAAATGGTGCTTGATCTGTGCATATTTCTCTCCTGATTCACTGGAGAAAGCAATATTATGGACAGGATACATATTTTAGCCGAAAGCAATGGTTTGTTAAGTTAAAAACCTCTTAATGATGGATTTGTTTATTACAAATATGCATCTTGTGGATTATTGTGATGTTTTTATCATCTGTTTGAACTCTTATTCTGACGGCACCCATTCACTGCAGAGGATCCATTGGTGAGCAAGTGATGTAATGCTAAATTTCACCAAATCTGTTCTGATGAAGAAACAAACTCATCTACATCTTGGATGGACTGTTTTCCATTTTCATTTTTGGTGAACTATTCCTTTGAAGCCAAGAGTTTTCCAACATGGTCTATGATGGCCCAGGCATGTTCATAAACCTATTTTATTTTATTTAGGATCAAGCATCTTTAGGTGACGGTTCGCTTGAACAATGGTTACCCCATCAAAATCAGTGTGAGATTGTGATTCAGGAAGCATGGACAACAATACCTGAAGAAGATTCCAGCATATCATGGTCGCCATGCCCTTATGAAGTATACTTAAAAATATACTTGAACTTTACTTAAGTATACTTACTACAATAAACTTGAAGTATACTACTTTTGGTAAGGGTGGCTCACAAAATACTAGGATTGGGGAAGGCAATAGCATGTATCTGTTTTTTCCTTGTGTGCTGGACGAAACAGAGTGCTAAACCTGATGTCACCTGAAGTAAAAATAGACACTTGTCTTCTAGATCCTGACTCGCATGCATGCCCCTGAATGAAACCATGTGATGCTGCTCTCTTTCCCCCTTGCTCCATCTTTTCCTCTCTCACTCCTCCTCTTTATTTTCTCTCTATACAATATCAACAATTCTAAGAAACGTACAATTCACTGTGAAGGCTTTTCCCACCACCCAGCTCAGAAATAATCCAGGCTTTTGGAGCTCATCTTACACTGAGAGCAACAGACATAACATTTTGCTTGTTTCACTCATATTCGCATGTAGGTAATTGTTTTCTTCATGTTTCTCTTGGGAAAGGAGAGAATGTGTGCTTTAATCACGCTGCGTTTCTTCACCGCTCTGACCATCCATGTCCAGAAGAAATCCCTCTGGGCTCTTTCTGTCGTAATCTTGCTTTCTTTCTCACCGTGGTGAATTTTTTCCTGGTTGCTGGTCTTTTTTGATTTGCATTGTTCTGGTGTTTTCCAGTCTGTGGGTTATTTTGAGATATTCTGTATGAAGGTCTGTCTGGTATTACTAAATGAATAAATGAGACCTTCAGTATTGATTGAAAATCAGGCTGTGCTAAACATGAATATTTACATTATACTTTTTTATAAATCTTAATTTTATTGTATCACGATCAGTCTTTTAAAATGTACAGAGAGCATTTATGGAACTAATGGTTTGTGTTAATTGAATATTGCAGTAGAAGTGCTCCTTGAAACTCTCCGATGATTGTACCTTCACATCATGTGACCCCTTACATCAGCACATTTTGGCTGCCCTTAACAGAAACGGTGAATCAATCAAAGTTTTGCCCTTGTGAGCAATATAGAGCACAGTTTTACAATCATTAAATATGAAAGACTAAAAATAAGCAATGAAGATGCTGGAAATTTACATGAAAATCATTGCTGTGAGGTTCAAGGGCAGGGGGATTCAAGAAAGATTCGTAAGTGTTTGGGTTAAAGGTACGTAGTGCACAAACACTAACACTTCAACATAGTTATGTAACTGAAGGAGACAGACAGCTTTTAGACCACAGTGTTTCATACCTCACTGGGCTGAGGACATTTTCAGTAACTCACTCTCTTTTTCACATAGTGCTTCTTGTTGTAATATTTGGTTATGACTGTCATAGCTCATCTTCTGAAGTGATCCACACAGTACTGTTAGTGTCCATGAGCAACACGCACACATAAACACACCAACAAAAACCATGTTGAGAGACTAAAGTGCAAGGGGAAAAGCAGCCACAAAAATAAAAGGATTTATTTTTTGTGTATTTATATATTTAATAGAAACATAAACACAGAACCCTTTACTCATGATCCAGTTCATAGATTGAAGTGATAGTTTATCCAAATATGAAATTCTGTCATCATTTACTCATGGTGTTCCAAACCTGTATGCCTTTTCTTTTGTATCCTGACTGCTCTTTTCAATGTAATGAAAGTTAATAAGGATCTTCTTTTATGTTCCACAGATAAGTGAAAGTCAGTTGTGGAACAAAATGATTAAATAATGACAGTTTTATTTCTATTCAACTATAGACACTTTTCACATTTCTGGATTCTCAAAAGCCGAAGTTGTCATAGTTGAGTAAACTTCTATACATACCCTTACAAAAGAGGGAAAGAAAGAAAGATTGACTACATTGATCGTAAGAGAGAAAGATGTCAAATTTGCCTTCACTCCTACAGTCATTGTATTAGAAACACTCACTAGTTTTCTGTAATTTAATGGCAAGTAAATAACAACATGTACTGTTATAAATGTACATTGTATGTTTTAATGAATTTATATATAAACTTTACTAGATTTACTAAAAATTGTGGAAACATGTCATCACAGTATGTGAGAAGGGTTCATTTCTTTTTATTATGTGGAGGCCATTGTGGAGGTCATTTTTGATCATGTGCATTTGACCAGAGCTCCATATCTTAATTGATCCTGGAAGATAAGCTTCACAGTTCTCCACTAATGCTATTACTCCCAAAAACCAAGAGCAGAAATAGCGCACCGTCCTCAAGAAAACTTTGTGCTGACTTCTCCTTCGATTTCTGTAACAACACTGCATACAAAATCAATGAAGCATAGTCGCTCTCTCTCTCTCTCTCTCTCTCTCTCTCTCTCTCTCTCTCTGTGTGTGTGTGTTTGCTTCATTTTCCAGGGATGAGCTGTGTTGTAGAAGAGGAGCATAATTCAATATTTCATGAAGCTATGGTCAGAAGGGTTGCATGCTTAGTGTTGTGCATATATTCCTACAACTGCATGTTTTAGTCACACCTGCACAGACTGTGAATTCCATGCTCCATGTTTCTTTCTTTGTGTGGAGGAAGGTAATTGCTGGAGCTTTGTGTTGGGCCGGGACTCAGTGCTGTCAGTAATAATCATTTATTTAGGGCTCTGTGCTTGCACATGAAGCAGTACTATACCAGACCTCAGACAAACACTGCCCTCCTTCTCTGACCCTCATAGTTGGGTGAATAAAGGCTAATGATGTTGAGGAGCTGCTATTGAACTTAATCTGTAAAAGGTGACAGGAGATCAAAGAACTAATAACTGCCCAAACCTCACGAGGTATCTTGTAATAAAAGTTTGCATGTACTTTAATGTGAATGGATGAATGGTAATTATGAGATTTATGCATTCAGGTCTAATTACAGAGAGAGAGAAGAGACCACTTTTAAACCTGCTCCATTTGACCATTAGAGGAAAGCCCTGAGCTACTCTGAAAGGAATGAGTGGCCAGAAAGTGTATCTTAAAAGCTAATAGGCAAATAGCTAATATCTGAATGCTACAAATTTGTGTTAAAGCATTCTAGTGCTAATTTTAGAAATGCTATTTTACATAGTAACTGGAAGTTTTTTGACTCATGTATCAGTTTTAACGATGGTCTCCTTGACTTCAGTGTTATTAGGCCAGACAGTCAGAATAAAGCTGTACTGCCATCTGTTGGTTGTAGGGTACTATTACTTTAACACATCTAATTAAGGGATTTGTATAAAAGTTAAATGCTGGAAACTGGCTTGTACTGAACTTTGTGTCACCTCACATGCAAAAATATTTAATAAAAAAATGTTTTTTACCACACACGACGACAACTATTAATTCACACAATTCAAAATGGAATGATAAATGACCATCATTTTGAGTAATTTTTCAAACACTATTGTATTTATTTGGATAGCACAAATGTGATAAAAATTTAAAGAACCAATATTTTTTGCTAAACATCTACATTTTTTAAAGCAATTTTTTTTCTAACACTAATGTAAATCACAGTGTGCTAGGCCCTGTTTTCTGTAAAGAACGGACACAGGATCATACCTGGGCACTCTTTTCACCTCCAGCAACTCCAAAGCCCTCAACACTATCTCACTATCTCATCTTTATGATATTCTGGCATTGATATGTATGTTCCTTGCATAATGAATACTCTGAATTTGGACATAGTATTTGTGGATCTCATTCTATTTATTTGTGGATCATAATCTATTTATTTGGAATTAAGCAACAATTCTACCCCCATATAAATGTGACTTCAGTGTTATCAGACATAAGGCTATACTGCCATCTGTTGGTTTTAGGGTACTATTACTGCCACATATTGCCTTATAGGTGCATACACATCAAACCAATTCAGTTAGTATAGTGCACGTGGCCAATCATCAGTTTTGGAATAATTATAAATAAATCAATTTAGGCCCTATGCAAAAAATGGCTGTTCACGGTGTGTGTGTGTGTTCACTGCTGTGTGTGTGCACTTTGGATGGGATAAAAGCAGAGCACTAATTCCAAGTATCGGTCACCATACTTGGCCACATGTCACTTCACTTTACTTCACTTCATATAGGCTAATTCAATTCAATAATTGTTCAAACACTACAAATGTCAATTGTACAGTACTTAGCTGTTGTGTTTATATTGAGTTAAGCAATAAGCAATACTAGAATTGTATACTCCACGTTAGGAGGGAGGGGGGGGGGTTACAGTACAGTAAAGCCAACAAAGTAAATCAACTAAGAAACAAAAGTGAAAATATGAAATAAGCTGGAGGGTGTGATCAACTGTAAACACTGACTCGCAAGTCATTTTCTCAGTAACCAATAGTTTCGCGATGGACGATTATCCTTATCCGATCACTGCAGAGGGAGATTGGCGGCCTGAACACGCTAAAAGTGTGAAAAATAAACTTCAGATTTACTTCCAGAGTAAAAAGAAATCTCAAGGAGGAGACTGCATCATGCAATATGATGACAAGTGCAACTTCGCTACGATTCTGTTCAAATCTTCCGACAGTAAGTGCTGAACACGAAACAAGTTTAAGAGGTTAACAATATTACATTTTGCTACAATGCTGTGTTATGATGTATCTAAGTCTAATTGTTTGTGTTCAAGGCCGAGACGGTGTGCTCTCAAAGGCAAAACATATTATTACTATTGACAATCAACAAATCGAGTTGAAAGTGTACAAACACATCATTGGACAAAAGGTAAATATAATTAGACTTGTTGCAAAATGTACAATTATAGCTCTACAAATCCTTTTAGACTGAGTCAAGTAAACACTATTTATGAAAAATAAGGTCTATTATAGATGCAGGGGCGCCATATGGTTTCTGAGCCCCCTGAACAGCATACTGACTCGGGCCCACTCCGCGATCCCCCTCAGTAAAAATCGCGTTCTGGGCCCCCTCTCCCTCATCGGGCCATTGGAATTGTCTTAACCTTCCCCCCCGTTATGGCGCCCCTACATAGATGGTTGTCATTTCTCTATCTGAGTGGAGCGGAAAGAACATATAACTTACTAGACTTGTTTTGTAACATTCTTCATTTACATAATCATACATACTTTACACTTTTGTGGTTTCAGACAGAGCAGGCATGCGGAAATCAGGAACCAAGTAAGTAAACCATCTGGCCTTTAGCGCTCTGGTGGCTTACGTGCATGTGAATGGGGGGGGGGATAGTATTTAAAA
This sequence comes from Sinocyclocheilus grahami, assembly GCF_001515645.1. Lineage (NCBI taxonomy): Eukaryota > Metazoa > Chordata > Actinopteri > Cypriniformes > Cyprinidae > Sinocyclocheilus > Sinocyclocheilus grahami. The sequence goes on along the minus strand of NW_015505257.1, from coordinate 1,161,247 downwards.
AAAAATAGCAGTATTTTTTAGTGATGGCATATGCTATTTACACTAAGTGCAAATAGCTATTCTATTTATACTATGTTAAAATAGCATTCTATTCTGCTAATTGCTTATTGCAAATAGTGGCAATCATCTGCACCTCAGCATTGTAATACATTATAAAACATTATGCAATAATAACTTATTGAGTGTAAATTTTAATTATAATTCAAATTATTAAATGGATGCCACCTTATTGGGACAAAAGCCCTCCCTACACCTCCCTACACTATATACACTAAGTGAAAATAGCAGTATTTTTTAGTGATAGCATATGCTATTTACACTAAGTGCAAATAGCTATTCTATTTATACTATGTTAAAATAGCATTCTATTCTGCTAATTGCTTATTGCAAATAGTGGCAATCATCTGCACCTCAGCATTGTAATACATTATAAAACATTATGCAATAATAACTTATTGAGTGTAAATTTTAATTATAATTCAAATTATTAAATGGATGCCACCTTATTGGGACAAAAGCCCTCCCTACACCTACCCTAACCCTACCTGATACTTTATTTTCAACTTTTTGATTATTTCCTTAATTTTTATTAAAAATAAATGCTTTTCTGATGTGATTTGAAATTTTAAAAGGGAGAAAAAAAGCCAAAAGGCAGATTCAAACCCGGGTCGATCGCGTCAAAAGGAGTAGGCTATGACACACGCTTTACCATCTACGCCACTGAATCTGATGATTGATGACCGTCTTTTGTAATGTCGACAAGCCCAATCACACGTTGGTGGGTGGAGTTAGTGTAAATAGCCTCTGCCAACAAGGCAGGCTATTTGCACTTAGTGTAAATAGACACTCCGATTTATTTACTTTTTATTCCCAACAGTTAAACAGTTGCCCACAGTAAAAAAACCGGGGGTGCTGCAGCACCATCAGCACCCCCACTTCCTGCACCTATGATGTGAATATAAATCTGCATTGTTAATCCTTTTGATGTTTTATTCAAAATATTTACAAAAAACTTTCATTGAAGTAAAAAAAAAAATTAAAATAGGTGAAAAACGTATCAGGTTACACTTGTAACGAGAGGGAATGAGACACTGCATCCTCTAGCAGTCGCTATGGGGAACGCCTCCAGCTGTGTGACCATAGTATAAAAGGACTCCAGAGGAACACCGCTTTGTCTTCTGAAGGAGACGAAGCAGGAATCCCCGAGGTATGGTAAGGGGACGCATTGCCTCTTTCCTTCTCAGGGAACCATGGATACATGCATAACCTGAGATGTTCCCTTTTAGATTAGATTACATTCAACTTTATTGTCATTGTGCAGAGTAAAACTACAGAGCCAATGAAATGCAGTAGGGCATCTAACCAGAAGTGCAAATAGCATATATATATGTATATACTGTATATATATATATATATATATATATA
>NW_015505257.1:1151498-1159648 GCF_001515645.1 Sinocyclocheilus grahami | reverse complement strand
ATATATATATATATATATATATGAGGGTCAGGTTCAGAGACCAGCTCAGTGCAGTTGTCTATGAAATACAGTAAAAGGTGCAATCTAAATCTACATTAATATAGTGCAGTGTGGATACAGTACAGTTGGATGCAAATGAGAATTATAAAACACAGAACGTGCATTATTCAGAATGAGAAGTATAAACACAGAAGGTGCATTATTCAGAATGGGGTATTTGTAAATATATAAACATACAGTCAGTGACCATATCAGTGCAATGGGCATCATGACGTAGAATGTACAAAGGAATGTGCAACAAAAATAACAGATGATGCTCTACATTGATAGAGTGTTCAGTGTTTAAATTTAGAGTTTAGTAGGCTGACAGCCGAGGGAAAGAAAGTCTTCCTGAGTCTCTGTGCGACAGTGGAAGACTCCTATAACATCTTCCAGATGGGAGAAGAGTAAACAGTCTATGGCTGGGGTGAGAGGTATCTTTGATAATGCTTTTCACCCTTTGTAGGCAGCGTTTGTGGTAAGTGTCTTTGATGGAGGGTAGCTGATTACCAGTGATGTGTTGGGCAGTTTTTCAAGGGAACTCACACTTCGTCCTCTAGTGGTCACTATGGGGAATGAAATACCCACTCTGCCATGCTGAGGGGAGTGCATGCCATTTTACTTGAGGCAAGCAATGAGCATCAACTCCACGGGGTCTCCGTCGGCCAAAAGCCAGAGCCACATACCCTAAAAGACTTACCTGCTAAAGACCACCTATGATGAAAATTACAGGCCTCTCTCATCTTTTTAAGTGGGAGAACTTGCACAATTGGTGGCTGACTAAATACTTTTTTGCCCCACTGTATAAGATTGATTCCATTAAGGGGATATGGCCAGGCTTCTAGGTTTCACATTTTACCAGACCCTGGCCTGTCACCTAGGGGGACTCATCTGCCTACCCCTAATCTCCCAGGGAGGCTATGGGGCAGCCAACAACCTGACTCAACACACAATAGAGGTGTCCAATGAAAGGGAAATTGCTAGTGAAAGGCAATAATCACCTCCCACCGTTAACGTAGACAGAGGTATGCTATTCAAAGATGCCTCATAAAGAATCCTTCAATTTAATAGCATGGAGCTCTGAAGAGCAGGATACTCATATACAACCCTTTCTTTAACACAAATGGTGTATCACACTCAACTTGCAACAAGCCTGAACCAGGTTTATACAAAGCAGTTACAGGGAGGCATGAAGGCCTGACAACCTAGTACTGCTGCAGGCAGAGCTCTAGGGAGCGGAGTAATCTGCACTAGGACATGGTAGCCCCTTAACCACTGGAGGAATTACTTCAGGGTCAGAAATACAACCATCAAAAACATACTTCAGGAAAACATACTTGGTAATAAAGCTCTTCTGATTCTGATTCTGATTCTGATTCTGATCAATTTGGGGCAAATGATTTGCCAATCAAGTTGATGACCTCTCCAGGTCTCTTGAGCTAGACAGCCATCTACAACCGCACCCCAGCCCATGAGGGAAGATTCTGTCATTGGCATCAATAATGACAATTGCCTAGAGTGGGACCCAAGGTGAGAAAACAGGGTCTGAGCCACATAGAAAAGGGTACGAAGCCTACAGAGCGTAGTCCTTATCATAAACAAGGATTTTAGAAAGTGCACAAAGCACTCAGTGTATGCGTTTACCATAAACATTAGAAAGAGCACGAAGCACTCCTATGCACATGATAGAGCTTCCAGGAGTAAGTACTCAGCATAATGACCCTCTAAGTTAGGGGAGTACTATCATGCTCTCTACCTTAGGGCGTTGCATACTCAGAATAACAGCCCTGCGAACAAGCTTGCAGGCCCACTTAGGGCTAGCCTAAGGGCCCCCAGCGGGCTGCCAGCGCAGGGCCTCTGAGATTTTGCTCATTGGCAAAACGTTGGCCCCTTAGTGCTGGCCCTGCACGGGCAGCCCTCACTTAGCCCACACTATTAATCTACAACAGGGGTGCCCAACCTGGTCCTGATCAAACACAACTGAACCAACTAATTAGGATCTGAAGGAGCAGTTAATAATTACAGACAGGTTTGTTTAATCAGGGTTGGAACTGAACTCTGTAGGAAGGTAGATCTCCAGGAACATGATGCACCCCTGATCTTGATTATAACAATACATCTGTTTCACTTTAAATACTTTTCAGCTACTATAACTTAAGTTTTTGGGAAAAACAGTTATTATACATCTGAAATGGATGCAGTTACCACATAACTAATGTCTATATTGTCAAAAATGTACAGTAGTCAAAGGGATTTAAAAATCAATGGATTTATTAAATACAAAATAGAAAATATTAAATTCAGGTTAATAAAGCTACGTATAGCCACAAATGTGAATACACAAAAGTACAAAAAAAAGCAAACAAATCAATGTACGATTGTAGGATTTCGTCTTGTGAAAGTTGATGTGTGTGAAAGTCTTATCTGTAGTGCATCAATTTCCAAACACTGTCCGTAGCTGAAGTTGGCTGATAGCAAATTAATAATCCAACCTCTTGTAATGAAAACACGCCACAGCTCACAAACACCAGACTCTTCCTAACCAGGAACAATTAAAAATAGTCCCGACTATGGTCTCACGTCAAAAATAACTTTAAATCCATATTCAAACTGGACCATGATGTGGTGTCCTCACCAATAAAGAGTCCTTCTAAAATGCATAATTTTAGAAGGACTCTTTATTGGTGAGGACACCACATCATGATCCAGTTTGAATGTCTTAAACTCTTAGCATCAATCCAAACATAGGCCATACATACATGTACCATCTCTGCAAAAAACATCAGCAATGTACACTTTTAAATAGAAAAAAATAGACTGGGCTTGAAATGACACATTTCCCAACTAGGATACAACACAATTTGTTCAGCAGGTGAGCCATGCTGGCTACTGCTGCTTGCTGTTGCTAACTCTCTCTACCACATGGCTTTACTTAAGGAATCCTAAAAAACCCTAGCATCCCTAGTGGTAAGGAAGAAAACTGCCCACAAAATTCTTATTAACAGGCTCATGTCTGGCACACACTGGGCCATCATGGGATTAATGTGGGCACTCCCACAGTGTAGGCTGCTCACAGAGAGCCTGCGGTGAGCCCAAAACTGTGGGCCTCCCCTGGGCAAGCCCGCACCGGGCCTGTTTAGGTTTGGTGTGGGCCTGCCCTAGCCCACTGTGCCCGCAAAAAGCCAGCATGGGCCCCACAAGGACATGTTTGTAGGGAGCCCTCACAAATGAGGGGAGTACTGCAAAGCTCAACCTAAAGGGCAGCTTATCAAGGAGGCTTACAATGCGTTTTTCACCTGGGGCTGGTGCCAGTCCTGAAGCCCAATTGGGAACCGGGCTGCGCTTTTCCAGCCAAAAAAATCCTGGGCTGGTGCCCAGATCCTGGTTCCGAACTGGCCCTGAAACCTTGCTGGTCTTGAACAAGAGAACCTATGACATCAGTAGGTGGAATTTCCAATACAGACCGCAGTTTGAAAGGCGCCATTTTTAAAAGCCATCATGGGTTCAGGTAAACATTAGCACAACAATTATATATGTCAGTTCAGCAGTGGTCAGCAGAAGAGATCAATGCCCTTCTTCCACAAGAGATGACAACCCATTGGTCACAGGTTGGTGACGTAGAAGGATCTGCTCCCTGCCAGTGGAAACATGAGCCGGTTCTGAACTAGTGCCATCTAGATCCGGCACCAGGTCCAGTGGAAAAGTGGTAACAGAGAGCCTAACAACTTGAACCCCGCCACAGCACGGAGCTCCATGAAGCATAGTACTCAGAATAATGACTCTCTAAAGCAAGAGTAGTACTAAACCTTACTCAACCATGTGCATGATGAGAGCTCTCAGGAGCGAATACTCAGTTATAACGACCCTCTCAATGAGGGGAGTATTATCCCACTCACTGCCTTAAGGAGTGAGGCACTTAGCAAACTACCATTTAAAGCCAGGGGAGCACTGCAAGCTTAACCTTAAGGGCTGCCAATCAGGGATGCTTACAGAAAGCTTAACAACCTACAGCACAGAGCTCTTAGGGAGCAGAAGTGTCTGCATAATGCCTCTCTAAAGCGAGAGGAGTACTAAGCACACTCAACCTACATGCAAAACATGGCTCTCGGGAACAAGCACTCAGCATAACAACCCTCTAAAGCGAGGGGAGCGGCATACTCACAGGCATCCCTCTGAAGTGGGGAGAGCACTGCCAAGCTCAACCTTAAGGGCAGCCCATCAGGGAGGCCAGATGCATCCCGTGACGTCATCGCAACGAGCATTCAGTCAAAGAAAAGTTCCAAAAATTGAATGATTTACAAGAGCTACAATGGACAAACAAACTGAAAGCGGAACGAATCCGCACTACTCGTTTGGGCTACTCAGCGCAGACCATTTATCTGCTCTGGCCGGAGCCGCAGGCTGATCTCGATCATGCAACACCGTTATAGACAGCGCTGGGAGATACAGTGAAGAAATTTGGCGCAGAATTCTGTTAAAGCTACTGGTATCAGAACAAACGCCACTGATGTGGAAACCAGGAAAAACATGGTTCAATAAACACAAATCACCACCATTCAACATGGATTTAACATAGTAAAACTACAGAAACAACTTGTGGCAGAAATGGTCTAATGTTTTCAAGTGGTTTTAAATGCTTCACAAAACTTTTCCCAGCACTTCAAAGCTTTAAGTATTACCGAATTTGAAAGTTATTTTTAATGTGATGATATTATTTGTTCATCCTTCATATATTGCCCCCATTTATACAACTAAAAATTTCATAATGTAGGAAAGCAAACACTTATTTAAAAATAAAAAAGGCATTAAATTACCAGATGGCAGCAGAAAAGTAAGTATAGGCTTAATAGACATTTCCACTCCCTAATATATATATATATTTTTGTATTTATTAAATTATATTTAGACATTTTCAATGAAAGTAATAAAAGTAAATTGTATCTGCATCTCAACTACCCAGACAGCCCAAGTAGCCTACATCTTTAAGACGTCTGCTTAAGATCTGGGAGACAGTTTTACATGCATTCTAATAAATGTCTATTTGACATCTAACAGGAAACGTCTTAGAGACGTATTGCAGATGAGCAAACACTCTAAAAGAATACATCTTGCATATTTAAAGGGGTGGTTCACTGTTTTTTTTTCTAGGCTTGATTGTGTTTATGGGGTGCAGTGTAATGTGTTAATGCTTTGTTTAAAAAATAATAATTTACCTTTATTCCACACCGCTCTCTCCCTTCTCTGAGAAACGCGCTGATCATTTCCTGCTTTTGTGAACCGCTGCTTTAGAATATTGATTTTGAAACTTGTGAATCCATTAGAATCGTTAGAAGACAGAATAGTGATTCATTTATGAATAGATTTTTACGTGCACCTCTAGTTTTCTCTTTCTCTTCTCTAAAGCAGTGCAGCATGTCCTCGCCACCTTTGCTGCCTTTTCCCGAGGGCGGGGTTTATCTGGGTTTGTTACATCATGAACCCGGGAAGTAACTTGTTGTAGTCCCTACCAGCCGTTTTTGTAGGCATTAAACTGCCAGAATTTTAAAAGACGATATCTCTGTTTGCATTGAACTTTCAGATTCGTAACTTTGCAGATATTGTTTATGCTCAAACAGCAACATTACACACTAACTAATGTTAAAAAAGTGAAATCGCAATCAACCACCCCTTTAAATGCAGATATCAAATAGACATCTCCAAGATGTACATGTGCGATTAGGGTGAGTGCTTTACTGTCAGGTGCTGGTGCCACCTTCTGTAGAACTTAATGGCACTGGTGCTGGTGTCCTCAATTGTTAGTCTGGAGCCCTACAAGGGTTCTCGAAGTCAGAAAAGTCATAACAATGTTAGAAGAATGTTGTCTGTGGTATATTTTCACTGCAAAACAATAAGAAATGCCGCAAATATTGAGAAAAGCTGCAGCAAAATCAGTCAATTTATGCCGCAAAAATGAAAAAAGTCCCATGAAATCCTGGAGGGATTGCTCAAGAATCAGGCGAGAACAGAAACTGCATCGAATGCATCCCATTGAGTCTGTTCATCTCCCTTGAGATGGGAATGCTCTCATGCAAATGCTGTCTACAATCTCGAGTAAAAGGCAAAGCTTTATCTCTGCTCTTGGTAGTCCCACGAATGCATCACAATGAGTGCACACCACTTTCTCATGAATCAAACGCACATTCATGTTATTCATAAGAAATAAGTGCAATGAGTGCATTCAATTCTCTCTAGAACTGAACGAGCATGCTTCTCACCCACACATACCACACGAGTCATGCAAATCCTAAGGTATCAAAAGAAATATCCCGACACAGAGGTACACACACTCAGCATGCTCGTATGAAGATGAAGAAGAGGTTGACGTGATCGTCTGGCGTCCTTTTATACTGTGTTCACACAGACAATGACGTCATAGGCTGTCACTGGCCAGTGTTATTGTCGTGTTTAGATATGTGCTTCAGACACCGGTCACAGAGGCGTTCCACATAGCGACTGCTAGAGGACGCAGTGTCTCGTTCTCTTGTAAAGGAATCAAAATATGAAATAAGTGTTTTTCTCTAATACAAATTGGTCACAATTAATGACTCCCTTTTGTTCAATACTTTTTGCAACCTCCTTTTGCTAGGATAACAATTCTTCTCCTATAACCTTCTCCTATAATGCCTGAACAGTTTGGAGAAAACCTGACAAGAGATCAGAGACCATTTTTTTCATACATAATCTCTCCTGATCCTTCTGTTTCTCAAGTTCATGTTGATACAGTCTCCTCTTAAGTTTTCTATAGTTTTTTTTTTTTTTTTTTTTGATGTTTGTTTTGGATCATTGTCCGGATGGAAGATCAAAACAAGGCCCATTATAAGATTTCTAGCACACAACATTAAAGATACAGGAGTATATTTAAATGTACATATGGGGTACATTTTTATCCCTGTGTGCACCAAGCCCATCTTCAGTGTTTGCTGTCAAAAACTTAATTTTTTCTTTTCATCTTACCATAGAACCCAGTCCTGTTTGAAGTACCAGTAGTGTCTGTAAACTAAATATATTTTTGGATAAGAGCAGAAGATTTTTTCTTGAATCCCTGTGCTCTTTGATTTTTGTTTTCTGATCCCAAGACTCAACTATTTTCTGCAATTCTCCAGACTTAAACTCCATCCATTTTCATAAGAAACATGTTGTGTTAGGTACTTACCCAGTAGATATTAAATGATCTTGAATTATTTTTATGGTTAAGTAGGAGGACTCAACTGTAGGAGGACTCAACATGGATCTCTTTTAATTTTCCAGGAGATCAAAGTGATGTGGATGTGAAGAAGCCTCAAGAGTCAAGTGCTGTGGTCCTGGAGAACCTTCCAGATGATGTTAAACAAGATGTTTTAAGTCTTTTGGTGGAGAACATCAGCAGTCTTCCTGAAAATGATTATAGCATGGAATTAATACCAGAATTAAGAAAAGCAGTTGTGACCTTTAAAAATCCCAGTGGCAAGTTGCTCTACTTCTATAAAAAAATTTACATTATATAATTTATATTTATTATGTATTATAGAATAACATTTACATTTTCAAATAAAAATAAAAATATTTATTATTATTATAAAAAATAAATGCACATGCAAATTATTGGAAAATATTGGAAAAATGTAAAAAAAAGTGTCATATAATACTCAGTCAAGACGTTTTGCAAAATGTAGGTTGATCTTGATTTAGATTTACATGCTGGTCTTTTTGGACCTGGGAAAGACTTTGTAGATCTTAAAGTCAGAATATATTCACCTGGTGTGTCTACCTCAGGGGTAGGCAAGTTCGGTCCTAGAGAGCCGCAGTCCTGCAGAGTTCAGGGTCAACCCTAATCAGACACTCCTGAACAAGCTAATCAATGTCTTCAGGATTACTAAGGCTATAGGCAGGCGAGTTTTGTTTTCAGGGTTGGAGCTGAACTCTACAGGACTGCGGCTCTCTAGGACCGAACTTGCCTACCCCTGGGCTAACTAAAGAGAATTTAGATTTTTTTTCCTGATGTCCAGTTATTAGTGCTGTCAAACGATTAATCATGATTAATAACATCCAAAATAAAAGTTTTTGTTTACATAATATATGCGTGTATACTGTGT
>NW_015505257.1:1138020-1151281 GCF_001515645.1 Sinocyclocheilus grahami | reverse complement strand
TTGTTTACTTGTTTACATAATATATGCGTGTATACTGTGTATATTTATGATGTATATATATATATATATATATATATATATATATATAAATACACACACGCATGTATATATTTAAGAAAAATATGTTTATATATATATATATATATATATGTATAAAATTATTTTTTCATATATACATGTATGTTTGTGTATTTATATATACATAATAAATATACACAGTACACACGCATATATTATATAAACAAAAACTTTTATTTTGGATGTGATTAATTGTGATTAATCGGTTGACAGCATTACCAGTTATTGAACAAATTGCTCCTTTGAAATGGTTGCTTTTAGTGAACACAATCAAACAGTTCACCAAATCAGACTGAATCATTTGAAACAGTTTGTGGCTGATATCAACACTGACCCACAAGTTACTTCATAAAGCTTGCTTTAAAGCATACCCAACAGTCACCACAAAACGGAATGAGCAAATATACAAGAGTATGATCATATCATGCCAGTTATTCAGTAGCAATCCATGTGATAGGGAATTGCACATGATAGCGATAGATTTCCCCACACAGGTTTTGGAATGGGTTCAAATTGGTGGCACATATTCGCTGTTTTGAACAACAGAAAGCTGCAGTAATGTAATGTGGCCACACGTTAGCAAACAGAACATACTGGAAATATACATTTTATCAAACTGATTTTTATTAAAACGTGAAGTCAAGACATGTACAGTGAATTAATTTTACTATTGTGTATCCAAATTATAAGTTTTTATGAGCTGGATCATGGTTTCTGTAAAAAGACGAGTTGATTAAGATTAGTTTATTCACTTTATTTGCTTTAGACATTTAAACATAGTAAAGAGAGTAAAACATTAGCAAATCATTACTGGGAAACTTATCTAGGATGTTATCAATAGTTGCCATTTGGTTGCAGTGTACAGGATTACTGAAGAAACACCCTTATTGTCATTATTTAATTATTTATTTAATTAATGATAGAGTAATGATAGTTACAAATCAGCTGTGCTTAGACATGACTTGGTGTGTTTGAGCATGTTTTTTCACCAGCAGGGATAATAATATTAGCTGTTAATGACACCATTATATGATGATGTTAACAAACTGATGAAACGTAAATTGCCCCTCCAAAATAATTATCAGACTTTCCATCTCTGAGATTGTGTTACATCTTTAATACTTTAGTTGCACATTATTGTTATTATTGTTATTATTGATTAAATGTGTCTGGTATGTTCTTTATGATATGATTTCTGACAGCTGCAGTAAAGTTCCTTGAGGACAGCAGGACACATGAAAAGTTCAAGAAGAATAATCTGAGGGCCCGTGCACTGGAGAGAAGCACAAGTGTGCGAGTGGAGAATCTTCCAGCTGAAGCCAACAACAACAAGATGCTGCTGGAACTGTATTTTGAGAAATGGGGCGGTCCAGTAGTGGAAGTTATCACAATTCCATCAGAACAAGCAGCCATTATTATCTTTAAGGAGGAAGAAAGTAAATACACGTGCAATTGCTGGTAGACTTTGCTGTTACAGTTCTAAATGTGGTAAAACCAATGCTAATGCAGTTATTCCAATGTTATACATTTGTACCTGTAACTTTTATTGTTTTTCAGCCAAAGAGAGAGTTTTGAAGCGAGAGAATAACATCTACAATGTTCCAGTGAAGATATATCCCTACTTCAAATCACTTGATACAATCTTATATGGTGGCAAAAGACCACATTTGAAGCTGCCTGAACCAGTTACAGTCAGTGTACATCCTGCCATCAGGGAGTTCATCCTCAAGAAAGGGCAGATTTCCTCTATGAAAGATCGGATGAGCTTCTGCCAAATAAACATGGACAAACCTGAAGTTTTGCTCAGTCCTGATCCAGCATTACTGACACAGAAAGGAATTACCAGACAACTTATTGATGGCTGGAGTAAGAATGCAACTGATGCCTTCAAGAAAATCATCTCAAATTACACAACATCTGAGTGGCCGGTGTCACATGCCTTGTGGACTAAAGTGGAGAGTGATATAAAGAAAGAAGTAAAGAATCAGGTTTTCACAGATATGGATGCCTCTAGAGGAGTGCTGACACTGGCAGGAGTGACCCTTGACATAACTGGACTGAAACCCATCATGGAGAAAATTTTAGAGAGAGCAACAAATCAAATGGAAAGAGAGAAGAACAGTGTGACAGAGTACATGGAAATTCCTCCTGCTGTGTACACTCTGCTTGAACAAGATGGTCTGCAAAATGCTGTTTCTCCACACCTGCACACTGACTACAATAAAACAATGAACAGACTAATTTTTTCAGGTCTTTATACAGAAACTCTTGACTTCAAAAATCGGGTCCTTGAGAAGAAAATAAATATGAAACAGAAGCGCTTACAGATTGACAGTTCAGTCCTGGAGTTTCTGAGATCAGAGGATTGTGATGAAATGTCCAGAGAGCTCTTCATATCTCATGGAATAACTGCTGTCTACACAATCGAAAATGGAGATGTTGTTGTGATTGGGAGCACAGAAAGAGCACTTGCTGAGGCAGAGAAGAGGGTGAATACAGTTTTCACAACCAAATACCTCACTGTAGAAGACCAGGGTGTCCCTCAAATGCCAGAGTGGCTGGAACTCAAAAAACAAATGGAAAAAAAGAGATTTGTGTCTATAAACCTTTTGCAGAGAGAAAAAGTAATAGTGACTGGATTCAGAGAACCAGTGATGGAGGTCAGTGAGAATTTAGGATGTTTAATTGAGAAACACACTAGAATTGAAGAAACCATTAGTGTCAAATCACATGCAGTGGTTGAATTCATAAAAGTTAGAAAATCACAAGACTGGCAGCATTTTATTAAGTCTGATGAAGTGAAAGTCAATTTTGATCCAAAGAGACCCAGGATCAAACTGTCTGGAAAGCGTACATTTGTTCAGCCAGCTATGACTCTCTTTAAAACTTTGGCAGATGGTCTCTACACAGACACGCTAATCATTAAAAAGGCAGGAGCAAAGAAGTATTTCATGGAGCAGGGTAAAATGATGGTCTCAGTGCTGTTGAAGGAAAAAAGATTTGTGGTTGTTCTTCAGGAAGATGACATGCTGGAAGAGGAGGAAGATCAATTTGCTGTAGGCAGTTTTGAAGATATTGGCCAGGTCTCTTGTGAGGTTCGAATGCCAGGTGGAGTAACAGTTACTGTCAGGAAGGCAGACATTTGCAAGCTCCATGTTGATGCTGTGGTCAATGCTGCTAATGAAGATCTGAAGCACATCGGTGGTTTAGCTTTAGCACTTCTCCAAGCTGCTGGACCAAGTCTGCAGCAAAACTGTGACTTACACACAAAAGCAAATGGACCTCTGAAGCCTGGAGATGCCATCATCACTGCTGCTGGTCGTCTTCCCAGTAAATATGTGGTGCACGCTGTTGGACCTCGTTTCAGTGATTCAGACAGACGTACCACTGTTCAACGCCTGAGACATGCTGTGAGGGAAAGTCTGAACCAGGCGTCAAGCAGAAACTGCTCCTCCATTGCAATTCCAGTTATTAGCTCAGGGATATTTGGTTGTCCTCTCGACCTCTGCACTGAATCAATTGCCAAGGAGGTGCATGAGTACATTGAAGATCACAACCACAGAGCCTCTAATAGCACCTTAACTGAAATTCACTTGGTTGACAATAATGGCAGCACTTTGAATGCCATGACTCAAGCTGTCAGTAAAGAGTTTGCTGCTTATAACCCCAAAATGACTTTCTCTCATCAAACCAAACCCCATGGGCGTAGTGACTATGGGCATGGCTATCGTGAAAATGGCCGTGGTCGTGGTCATGGCCATGAAAACTATGGCCAAAGAAACCAAGAGTTTGAAGATCCCAAAAGCCATGGTAATAGAGACTTTGAGGGACAAGAACACTGGAGAAGAGAAACATCAAACTACGGTGGCAGATCAGATAAATTTGAAGGGTTAAGTGTACTTGAGAGGAAAACTACACAAGAGGGACTAAAAATCATTCTGAGCAAAGGGAACATCCAGGATGCCAGTGTAAGTGAATCGTTAATTATAAAAACTGACAGAAAAATCACAGCTTGTTTTCCTGTAAAAATATCTAAAAATCCTTAAGAAAAGGTTTTTGAGTTATAATTAAAGAAGTTCAAAGTTAATACTGAGACAGTCGATTTGGTCAGTCACATTCTGTGTGCCATATTCAAATGTACCACATGCTTTCTTACTGAACCCCTCACCCTGCAAGATACACCCTTGCTTAATTTTATGCTGTATTGCATCTCAAGTAAATTTTGTTAGACAAGATTTTTGTGCAGTGAATTTATTTGATTAACTATTTTCTTGCTAATGTGCTTTTGCTGTACCTGCATTCAAGTCTGATCAAAGTGAAATATTTTATCCTGTTTTTATTGTAATCAACGGTGACCAAATCCTTCAACAGAAGTGTCTCCTTTGTTTCTCCTGCAGTCCGATGTCATTGTAAACACTATATCAGAGGACTTGGACCTCAGTAAAGGTGCCATTTCCAAAGCACTCCTTCAGACTGCTGGTTATCAGCTCCAGTCAGAAATCAACACAGCTGCTCGCTCGAACAGTGTGAATTATGGTGAAGTGGTCATCACAAATGGTTATAAACTGAAATGTCAAAAAGTCTTCCATGTAGTTTGCCCATTTTGGAGACAAGGCTCAGAAGATAAGGTGAGAAAAACAATTTCCTAATTGAATTTTAACAAAATCATCATTAACTGTGTTACAGCTGGCTGTGTTTAGGATTAAATGATATTGCAAATGTGCTTAATTTATTTATTCAAATGGTACTTTCTTTAAAGATTATAATATATATATTTATTTACATTTTAATAGGTGCTCATTCAGATCATTAGATATTGCCTGAAAAAAGCAGAAAAGTGGAAAATGGCTTCAGTTGTCTTCCCAGCTATCGGGACTGGGAATCTTGGCTTTCCTAAAGATCTGGTGGCCAGAATCATGCTGACAGAAGTCCAGAAATATAAGCCTACAAACCTTCGAGAGGTAACTGTGATTGTGCACCCTTCTGACAAGGAGAGTGTAGAGGTGAGTGTGAAAACTTGATTCAAGAACCATAAAAACTCAAAGTTGAGTTTTCCCATCACATACAGTATGAGCAATATTGTTTGAACTATAAACTATTTAAATAATTTAACATAGTTGCTCATGTTAATGTTATCTTGTATATTTCTGTGCTTTATCTATTAGTGCTTTACCAGCGTCTTTAGACAAGGGATTCAGGGTCCCATCACAAAAGGAGCACATCGACATGTCATGCCAAAAATGAATATTTCTAGCAAATCAGCTCAGACCTCTGGTAACACTTTCTTATCTGATGTCCATCACACATATTTTTCTTTTGAACTTCATTGTGAACATATTATTTTCTTATCTTTAGAGGTTATTGGCAAAGTCTCCTCTCCCTCTCTCGGGGTGCACACTATGCAGCTGGGTCAAGTGACTCTGGAGGTTTCATCAGGAGACATAACTAAAGAAAAAACTGATGCCATCGTCAACTCCTCAAATCAGACATTTTCTCTGAAAGCAGGTTAATCCATCTTCATGCTCACTGTCTTACCTGTTTCAGTGAATCATTTATAATTAATTCACATTCGAACAGAATCATAATGTAACAGTTAATTTCTCTTTGTAATCCAGGAGTATCCAAGGCCATTTTAGATGCAGCTGGAGTACAAGTGGTACAAGAATGTTCACAGATTGGTTTGTATTCCTTTAGATTTACATCTTGTTGTTGGTCATTACCTTTTTTGAATTCATGACTTTTTGACTTATACTTTAAGAGAGATCTAATAAACTTTAGATGCTACAGGTAAACATTTTTTGCCAATAGTGGGATCATCAAACATGCAGCAAACAGAGATTGTGACCTCAGCCGGGCGGCTTCCATGTGGAAACATCATCCATGTTATTGGACACAATAGTCCGTCTGAAATTAAGGATGTTGTTTTGTCTGTTCTGAAGTTATGTGAGTCAAGCCAGATTACTTCTGTTGCTTTCCCAGCTCTTGGCACTGGTAAGACATTTTGTATGATTTTACGTTTTACGTAATTGCAATAAGAATTTTGCTTATTTAGTTATTGTACATTTAATTCAACCTTTTTTTACTTACATGTTTTGTGAAATTATTCACTAATTTATTTTGGTTTGCTTGTTTTTTTCTAACTCTTTAGGTCAGGGTGGTGCAAAACCAGCTGGTGTTGCAGATGCAATGGTTGATGCAGTTGTCGACTTTGTAAAGAAAAAGAAACCAGTGCACGTAAAGTTTGTGAAATGTCTTATATTCCAGACAAACATGGTGGCAGACTTCCACCAAAGCATGGTCAGAAGATCTGGTGAGAAAGTAGAGGAGGATAAAGGTCTGCTTACCAAAATTAAAGGTCAGTAGAGAATTATAAAATGTATGCTTATACCATCCAGTCTTCTTTTTTAAAATAACGTAATTATTCCCTCTGTTTCTTTTCATCAAGATACTGTTCATCATTTACTTTGGGGGGAAAGTTCAGAATCTTCCAAAAATGAAGAGTTTGTGATGGTCGGTGAAGAAGTTGAGCCAGTTGTGTTTCAACTGTGTGGTGAGACACCAAAGGACCTGAGTGAAGGCAGGGACATGGTCAACAGTTTGATATTACGGGAGCATGTGACCATCCCAATCCATGATCCAGCCATTGCTCATTTCACCAGGGAGGATGTAGAAACGCTGAATGCCATGCAGAGAGAGCTCACAGTCAGTGTCCGGCTTGAGAAGAAAGGCCAAGACTCTGTCATAACACTGGAGGGCCTGACAAGAGACGTTCAGATTGCAGACAGTCACATTCGGGACATGATCAGAAAGGTGGAAAGGAATGAAATCCGAAGAAGTGAGGCATTTTTAATCAGCAGTATAGTTAGTTGGCAATATCAGGAGAATGGACACAGCCCCAAAACCTTTGATATGTTGACCAATTATGAGCTGGAACAGGCCTTTCGGAAGAGACAGTCTACAGTGAGAATCAAGATTAATAATGATGAATATGAGGCTAATTTAGCTCGCAATGAGGCCACAAGAAGAGGAATAAGGATTGAACTGAACAGAGTAGATCTGCAAGGTGAGATTATTTTATAATTCAGATAACAGATAATGTATTAGTTATTCATGTTTTTTGTTCTTTTTGTCAATAGTTGCAGCTTCAGCTGCTGCTCAAAGCCCTTTGCCTTCACACTGGAAGGACATGAAAGGACAGGCAGTTGTTCTTGTAAAACTCACAGCAGGCTCAAAGGAATATGCAGAAGTGGAGAAGGAGTTCAGGAGAACCAATCTAAACTCTAAAATCATTGAAGTAAGATTAGACTGAAGATAAATCTCCTATTTATTAGTTTCGACAGGTTCTGGTGTTGCTTTTTAGTACTACAGTATGTTGTAAATCTAATGTTTGCCTAAACTAAATATATATTTTTGCTTGTAGATTGAAAGAGTTCAGAACAGTGCACTTTGGAAAAACTACATGATAAAAAAAGAGGAACTGGAAGACAAAAACAAGCACAAAAACAATGAAAAGCGTCTCTTCCACGGCACTGGCCCTGATAAGACAGATCAGATCAACAATCACGGCTTCAATCGCAGCTTCGCTGGCATGCATGGTATCAGTCAAATTCAATATAAACTTTATTCGCACTTGTATCCATTTGTCTTTTAATTCAATAGTCTATTTCTCTTGTTCTGTTTTAGGAGCCATGTATGGGAATGGTTCATATTTTGCTGTGGATCCACATTACTCAGCCCAAGGCTACTCTGCACCTGATGCCAAAGGACATAAACGCATGTACCTTGTCAGGGTGCTTGTTGGTGATTTCACTCAAGGAAAAAGAGGCCTTCCTGTTCCCCCTGCGAGGAGCTCCAATAGAGCTGATCTCTATAACAGTGTGACTGATAACACGAGAAACCCAACCATGTTTGTGATCTTCAATGATGTACAGGCTTATCCAGAATACCTAATCACCTTCCAGTAATGATTATGAGATTTAAGTGTTTTGACATTTATTGTTTTTGTTGTTGTTTTACATGGATTTGGTGAAGCTGAACACACCGCGGGTATATAACATATGCCATTTTTGAGAGAATTACAGAAATTATTACAATGTAGGCTGATGGATGCAATGTAGGCAACATGCCTTTAATGTCATGGTTCCCTTCTAACCTGTACCTACCCTAATCAGCAGTTGTTTATTTTCATATATTGAAGTGCTGCTTAAAAGGAAAAGAGTATGGGTATTAAAGCAGCATAGTGATTAAAATTAGATATACCGTTAAGTAAAAGTTTGTTTCACTTGGCTGGTGTGTAACTGCAATAAGAAAGTATCGAGTTCTTGTCTTGGAGGAAAATTGATAATAAAACAAGAAAAATGTTTCATCAATGGATGGGCCAACATTTTAGCAGCTAGTGCACATTTTATTTTGTGATCTGACTAACTTCAACTGTTCTGGCTTCTAGCAAATAAAGATCTTTCATGGACAGTCTGGTTATACAAATATTCTGTGGTGCATACAAATAGCAGCCTAAACTGTAATGAGGAGGTGGCGCGGGCAGGACAGTGCACACCCAGTTTTTCACAATCGCCAAGACTCATTTCTCAATTCTTAAGGTTCTTAAGGTTCTCAATTATTTTTCCAAATTGTGCCACTTGTGGCAACCATATACACTGAATGTAAGAAGGATCTGAAATTAACACCCGGCAACCCACCAAATGCAGGTGAAAATGGAACGTGGTGGGTAACACATTTATGATTCAGAAATAATTTTCTAAATTATTTTATTTTTCTATTTGCATTTTGAATGGCATTGCTATCAGAACCCTTCCCCTAAAAGGAAACTCAAACGTTAGCAAAACAAAGCGTAAAGAAGAGAGAGTGCCACATCTTTAAAATCCAAACACATTGTTTTCTATGACCGTATGCACACTGGCAGCACCACAAGGCGAGTGCTTCTTAAATAAAAGGCTGCATCCTAGTGAGGATGCAGCCTTCCTAGTCCAGTCCTTCTGAGGCTTCAAGGCTAAAGTCCTTCTCAGCATTAAACATTAAAATTAGATGGTTTAATGCTCTAATCTCCTTTTTTTTGTCTTGCATTACTTGAAATTGTACAAGTTCAGTGTCGTTTTATTTTCGGCTAATTCTTTTTTCGTGAATTTGAATGTGTGCAAAGGATTGTGGGTGATTGAAGGAAGGGAAGGATACACCTCATGATTTAATATCATGCCTCGCCACAACCTCACTCAGTTTTCCATTACAATTTTTTCAGTTGCTTTTGCAGGTGAATCTTGAATTTCACTAATGAAGGGAATGTAAAATGAGGGGTACATCACAATAATGTTCAATTGGCAAACATAAATAGACAGAGCACAACGCAATGATACTATTTCCTACAATTGAATAACAAGGAAACAAACAGAAGTAGAAGAGTAAGGATGCATGGTGGAAGGGTAGGGAGGCAAAACACTGGAAGAGGTAGAAAAGGCCAAGGATGTAGGCATATTTCCCATGAAATAAGGGCCACTATTGTGGACCATGTTCTCAGTGACCTTATAGTGGCTAAGGCTGGTTGTAAGGTACAGTCGAATGTTTGGAGACATTTTTTTTTTAAATAATATGTCTACTCAACACAGTTATTACCAAAATGAACACAGAGACCTAAACGCTTGGTATACACAATGACGGTAACAATCAGTGGATAGTGTAGGTGTATGAATGAGTGGAAAACAAACTCTAGATGTCACATCAACGGGATCATAACTTTGATTAAAGAATCCTTGTAAACATAAACAATTCCAAGTAAAATATACTTATAAGTTCAAACTTTAATTTGTACACCAGGGCTGTCCAAACTCGGTCCTGGAGGGCCGGTGTCCTGCAGAGTTTAGCTCCAACTTTCCTCAACACACCTGACTGGAAGTTTATATGCCTAGTAAGAGCTTGATTAGCTGGTTCAGGTGTGTTTAATTAGGGTTGGCGCTAAACTCTACAGGACACCGGCCCTCCAGGACCGAGTTTGGGCAGCCCTGTTGTACACGATTAAATTGAGTACTAATATATAATTTACTCTCTTTTTTAAATTATTGCCTGAACTAAATTAATGTAGAAATTACATTTGTTTTTCCATAGTATTTACTTCACCACAAAATAATTTTTTTATCAGTGTTACAATACAGATTGTGTCAAAGCAGCTTTACAGTATTAGTATATATGTATTTGCAGATTCATTCCAAGAATCAACACTGGTGGCACCAAATGCCATTCAAAGTCACAGATCGGATGGAATTTTTGAACAAGAATTTACTGAAATTCAACAACACAAACTGATTTTTACTGTTTTATTTTTGTAAGGCCTATTTTGTTTTTTAGTATGTGTATGTTTTGCCATGCTACAGATACAAAGTTCCCAGGCGATTAATGGACTGTGGTGATGCCCTTTCTTTTCAGCTAGTGCATCCTAGAGGTCATGATTTTAAATTTGTATTCTTTAAAAAGAAAACGAAATAAATAAACTTAATACATTTAACAGTAATTATGAACTGCACAGAGACACGAAGACTGAGGATACAAATGCAGTTTTTTGATATCCCAATCCAAAGTCCATGAAATAAGCAGTAGGTCAGAGCACAGGTAATCAGTCCAAACAAACATACAGATCCAGAGGACAAAACAGGAACAAGAAAACAAGGACACAGGCAGATATCAAAGACCAGGAAAACACAGAGACACTCAGTAATGCAGTCGATACTTTGCTAAGTTACAAACAACAGAACTTGTATAAATAGGCAAAAAGATAATGAGGTGATGAGAAACAGCTGCACATGATTACACTGATGACAGGCAAAGAACTATGGGAAACTGAGTCCATGAAGGCGGTAGAGCAAGCGGTAAGAGTACACTCTGCTGGTGTACAAGGGCACTCGCAGCTGGTGTATGTAACAATTAATACTGTAAATGAAAAGACAGAAATATACTGTAAACTACAGTAATAAGACTATAAACATTTTAATTTACTGGCATCCAGCTGCCAGTAAGTTACTGTAAAATTTACAGCAATCGCGTTAAAGTGTAACTAGAAAATTTTCCCCAGCCTCCACTGAAATGTCACTGTGTTGAAAACAGGCCACATTCTTGGTTTCATTATAAACTGACGCAGAAACAAAAGGGAAAGGGAAGGTGGGTGTGATGAACTACAGCATAAACACTGACAAGTAATTTCCTTGTTGAACAGAAGGATCGCAATGGATTAATATCCTTATCCCATCACTGTAGAGCAGGGGTGTCAAACCCAATTCCTGGAGGGCCGGAGCCCTGCAGAGCTTAAATTCAACCCTAATTAAACACACCTGATCCAACTAATCAAGTCATTCAAGCTTATTTGAAAACGACATGGTATGTGTGTTGGAGCAGGGTTGGAATAAAACTCTGCAGGACTCTGGCCCTCCAGAAACTGAGTTTGGCACCCCTGCTGTAGAGGGAGACTGGGGGCTTAAACATGCTAAAAGTGTGAAAAATAAACTTCAGATTCACTTTCAGAGTAAGTGAGAGTGAGAGTAAGAGTAAGTGCTAAACACCAAAACAAGTGTATACATTCTATAAAATGAATGCCTTTTATTTTTTAAAACTTTTTTTTTTTTTTTTTTTTTTTTGCTAGCTTGCATGTAATGTAATCAAGCTATCGAGACACTTAATGCAATTTCAGGTTATATGAAGTGGGAAGAATTAATGCAAACTCATAATCACATGATCCGTGATACTCTTGACATAGTTGCTACTCTACTACTTTACTTCTTTGTTTTAAGTGATGTAGTTGAATCTGTTTTCTGTATACGAGACTGCATGCTCTCAAAGGCAGAACACATTATTGCCAGTAACAATCAGCAAGTTAAAAGTGTACAAACAGCGATGTAGAGGAACAAACAAACAACACTGGAAAAAGAGTGAGTAGAATTATTACAAAATGCAGAATTAGACCCACAATGCTTTTACAACCAACCCTTGGACCAGTGGATCTATAAATCAACTTATCTATAAATTAACTTATTTGTTTGAATCTATTTAGGGATGCAGCCAGGATTAGAAATGTTTAAAATTAGTTAATTATTTTTTTAGAATGCAATAGAACACTGGAACATATTCCGATTTAGTTGCTCATTTTAATTTCACTGTACACTTTAATTTCACTGTTTACAGTGTAAACTCACTGTACAAAATTACACTTACTATTGTCTCAAGACTGTCTTAGCAAAGCAAATGTTTGTTGTACAGAAAATGCAGCATGTACCAGATTAATGTGTTTTGTGGTTTTGAGGCACTGTGGTATATGTGTTACCTGTTAAAATTTATTTAAAACTTGTTTTTGTAATTTTATCAGATTTTTTAAAATATATATATTTTGTATTGTTGCGAGTTAAAATGTTTTATTATGTCTGGTATGCCACAAGGGTACTAACAATGGTTTATTATAAAAATATGAATTATGTTATGTAGGATATCAGACCGAATCAGACAATCTCAGATTTGGTCAAAACATGGTTGAGGCACGAGGAGTCAAAACATTCCACAAGAGGCCCAAGACAACAGGATGTCATAAATCAGACCCGAGCACTAGCCAGTCTGAAGCAAGGCTAACAAACTCTTTCACAGAACAGTTTTCAACATTAAAACAAAAGGAACACACTGATCATAACAACTCAGGAAGGAGATTGTCAATTTTGGAGCAAGTAATCAAGATTAAATGGTCAAAGAGATGACCACATGACCCTCACGTGATAGTAAACGCAGTCACGAGCCCCGTAAATTGACTTCCCCCACCTCACGACAAAGAACAGACTTTCTGAAATTCCTTACAGACTTAATCTCTTAATCTCTGGTCTTCATACATTCACAGAATGGCATGGAAACTGCCTTTCCATGCACCTAAATGACACTAAAAGGACCTGAGCAACTAATAATTTCTCTCCATAATCACTCCATATCGTGTAGGTAACCCACATGTGACTTATCAGGTCTTAATCATTTATTGGGAATGTATTTTGAATAACTATTGAATAGTTTAAGAATTGCTATTCATGTTTAGTATGTGTGTGTTTGAATCTTCATGCTTGAAACGTTTCTTCCAATCAATTCTTGGTCAAATGTATGATATTCTCGTTATAGAAATCATGTCCAAAATCATATTTTGCAAGAGCGGGAAAAA
>NW_015505257.1:1014219-1132603 GCF_001515645.1 Sinocyclocheilus grahami | reverse complement strand
TAAATTTGAACCTCATTGAGCAAGCTCAATGCAAGGGTTAATTAAGTGATTGATGGTTGTTCAGATCTATGCAATTGCACACAGGCTATTGCTGTAAACTTGGGATTTCACATTTTCATTCTCTTAAACTAATTATTTCCTCACTCTCTCTCTTTCTGAAAACTTGTGTGAATGCGTGTGTTTATGTGTTAGATTAGTTTATATGTCTTAGATTTATCCAATAAAGCCTTATTTATATTGAAAAGAGAAGTATCTTGTGTTTTGTGCTCACAAGTTAATGTCTTAAACTGCCGATCTTGTTACATGTGCTAATTAATAGTGTTTTCACTATATTTTGGATATAAATATCCATTGCAGAATTGATGTCATACGGCTCGTTCACTGACTCGCTGGCCATCTCAGTGATCAACCGTAAAACAGTGATTCTGTCCTAATTCCCTATTAATGGTGGAGTTCCCTTTAAAATCTTAAATGATTCCCTTTGAGCTAAATTGACCTGTTTCCCTTACAGTTACATAGTAGAGATGTAGGTGAATTTTAGAGTTTCTTTAGAAAGAACATTGTCATTTCTCTATATTGTTTAAAAAAACACTGTGGTAAAAAAACAGATAAACTCCATTTATTAAATGTGCTCTTCATTTACATAATTGTAAATTCTTTATTTTTATGTGGTTTCAGACAAAGCATGTTTTTAAAAAATCTACTTCCACCACGGATTCAAATCTCAAGTTGACAGTGTTGTGGCAAAAACAATTACTAACAAAATAGCATCACAGAGTAAGAGACAAGGAATCAAATTATATTTAAGGAAAGAAGTTTATTTTCCTTAAAGAGGTATGTTCATGTTTCAGCAGCTACCCTGAAGCACAACAGACCAGAAATCACACTGAAAGCAGACAGCCTTATTATACTGTTATCATCCCCCACTTCTTGCAGGTTTTCCTTAAACCAAACCTAGATGTATTCAGAAAAAACAATGGTCTTTCTAACCCCCTGGGCTTTTATTATCTTCTTTTCTGCACTGAAGAGTTCAAAGGCTCTTTCTGACCATTTGTTTTTACTGTTTGTTTGTGTGCCTTCACACCCGTGAGGCCAGAAGTACTAACCCTTCTGTCTTTCCTGATTAAATTACCTGCCCTAAAGACTTCAAAGGCTCTCTGTTTTACTGTGTGATGTCTTTGTTGCATTTCAGGTGACATACATAAAGAGAAAAACATTAATTTTCCTACAACAACAGTTTAACAGCTGAGCCCAAGCCTCTAGTAACAAAGAACTAGTAACGAAGGAAGATTTAATTGCTTCAGTGAAAGCTTATTGTATTACTGCATTAAAAGCTCACTGTATAATGTGGAGTAGAGTATTATGAGAGAGAGATGGACTGAGCGACTGTGATTACCTGCATCTGATGCAGCATTCATTTTTCAGCTCAATCTCATATTCAGAATAAAACATTAGCTTCAATGTCCGCTGAGGAAAAGTGATATCTTTGTCTTACTATCCTTTAAAGTGTTAAGGCTGTCATGAGTGCTGAACATCTGTTAATGCCCTGGAGCTCACATCTCTGAAAATGTTCAAGCTAATTTTTAGTAGACATTATCTTTATAAACAAACCACAAATTTGATGTCTAAACAACTACATTCTCATCTATAAAAAATAAATAAATTAAAAAAATCTTAAAACTACATTATGTGGCACAAAAACATTTATTTATAAAATTATAGTGGATTTTGGCATCTGCCATGACACTTCGCTGTGCGAAATACTGTAAGTGATACAAATAGTGAAATGGTTCCCGTGGTGATATTGGGTGAATACCTCATGGTTGGAAAGACCTCCCAGCCAATCAGATTTGAGAACCAACCGTAATGAGCATATAACACTTATAGACATTTGATAGAGTCTTAAAGGGGTCATCGGATGCAAAATTCACTTTACAAGTTGTTTGAACATAAATGTGTGTTGGAATTGTGTGTACACATCCATCCTATAATGATAAAAATCCACCCAGTGTTTTTTTTTAAATCCCTATTTTAAAATCCCCTTTCTCAAATCAGGCTGTTCCGAGATTCCTGTCAGAATGACGTAGTTCTGAACAGGCCCCTCCCACGATAGTTGATTGACAAGTTCGTCTTACCTTAAGACCTGCCCTGAGTGAGCTGAGAGCTGTCCGCCATTGTGTCGATTCCGGTGCAGGGGAAGACAAGAACGTCTCCGATTAAGCAATTGAGGTGTTTTGTTGTTGGATGTAATAATGAATATAGCAGTCGTCAGTCCCGACATCTGAGCCGCTGAAGACACAGAGGATTAATGTTACTTTCATCTTAAAGGGAATGTGCCGATCCCGATCTGCCTAAATGCGTTTAAGTTCGCGCAAATCATTCGTGATCCAGCTTCATCTACAGAAGAAGTGAGTATAAGGGTTTTTTATGAATCTTTGCAAATCGCCTTTCCTAATAATGTGCTAATTAGCCAGTTTCGCGGATGAAGTTTACAGTCTGCTTGTCACCCCACGGAAGAGAGGGGCGGGGTGAGAAGAGCACATTAGCATTTAAAGCAACATGGACTAGAACGGCTTCCTGAAAACAGAGCTGATTTAGACAGGGTTAAAAAGGTGTTTTTTACACTACCATTGAGAAATTTTAACCAAAGTATGTTATAGACTTTTCATTAAGACCCTAAATAATCATATCCACTTGTGGAAAATGGGTATCCGAGGACCCCTTTAATCACAGCAAGGCTACAACAATGATACTGTATATTGCGTTTATACAACAGTTCGATGGCACACTTGTGTAAATAAATAGGAAAGAACCACAGAATGTCTTAAAAAAAACCTTGTGTGTGGAACTACTTCCTTCCACCACAGATTCAAATCTCAAGTTGACAGTTTAACAGCTGAGCCCAAGCTTTCGTTACTAATTTGAAAATATCACTTTAGAACTAGTAACGAAGGAACTCTGATTTGCTTCATTGACAATAATAGCTTAATGTGTTGTGTAGAGTATTATGAAAGAGAGATCGACTAAGGTAGTGTGATTACCTTCTTCTGATACAGAATTCATTCTTCATCTCATATTCAGAATAAAACATTAGTTTGAATGTCTACTGAGGAAAGTGATATCTTTGTCGAAGTATCCTTTCAACTGTTGATGGCACTTGTCAAAACATTTGTTGGCTGTGTCTTACAAGGTGTTGTTGATAGAAAAAAAAGAATGTCCTTGTTTACAACCTTGTTTCAGTCGCTTTCAATATAAAAGTCTTTGCTGCTGACTCACTAAGTGTGCCTCACGCATCCTGAAAAGTGAGGCCAAAACATTTTGATCGTCATCTGGTGGCTGCCTGCAGCAAACCCCACCCTCCCCATGTAAATGAATGGGACATGAGCCAAACTAAATAATCAAAATATCACTTCAAATAAATGTTTCCCAGAGATGGCTTCCATCATTTTAGGTAGTTATTATCATGTTGATTTAGGTTCATATTCATTTTTGAAATAAGTTTACTTTTAGTTATTTGATGCTATAAAAACTGTTTGTGGAGTCATGATTGTAGGCTTACGATTGGGTCTGCTGGAGTTTTATTGGGACTTTGATACCGTACATCCAGGTCATGATAACTATTGTCAGGCTCTGGGTCTAAATGATATCATACATGCATTATATACAGTATATAGTTTCTATGTAGTTCCACATTGTTGTTATTATGACTTGATTGCATTTGGAACTTTCAGTCAAATTTTAATTTTAAAAAATTTATTTAACAGCTGCAGAAAAGTTCCTTGGGGAGAGCAAGAGACATGACATATTCAAGAATAATCTGAGGGCATGTGTGTGTGGGTGGAGAATCTTCCAGCTGAGGCCAACAACAAGATCCTGCTGGAACTGTATTTTGAGAAATGTGGGGATCCAGTAGAGGAAGTTATCACAATTCCATCAGCACAAGCAGCCATTATTATCTTTAAAGAGGAAGAAGGTAAATTTAAATTCAATTTCAATTTATTTATAAAGCACTTTTAAAACAACCTTAGTTTACCAAAGTGCTGTACACAATTACATTGACCCAATCACACAATAAAATAAACACATCATTAGAAAAACACAGTAACAAAACATTAAAAACATAGGAAAAAAAGACTTTTAAACTGAAGAAGCTGTTCTGAGAGAGTATGGCAAATTGTTCCAAAGCATGGGGCCAGCAACAGCAACGGCTCTGTCACCCCTACATTTCAATCTAGATCTAGAAACCAAAAGCAGATGCTTAGTCTGCATGTGATCTGAGTGATCTGGCTGGATTGTCTACAATAATCAACTCAGAGAGATATGGAGGAGCAAGGTTGTTTAGAGCTTTGTACACAAACAGCAGAATTTTGAATTGAATGCAATAATAAATCGGTAGCCAGTGCACTGAGCATAAGATAGGCGTGATGTGATTCCATCTGCGACTGCCTGTGAGCAAACAAGCAGCCACATTTTGGACCAGTTGCAGTCGATGAATAGATGAGACAAGCAGCCCATAGTATGCAAACAAACCTGCACTGACCCTTTACGGGCCCACTTAGGACTAGCCTAAGGGCCCCCAGCGGGCTGCCAGCGCAGGGCCTCTGAGATTTTGCTCACTGGCAAAACGTTGGCCCCTTAGTGCTGGCCCTGCATGGGCAGCCCTCACTTAGCCCACACTATTAATCTACAACAGGGGTGCCCAACCCTGGTCCTGATCAACACACCTGAACCAACTATTTAGGATCTGAAGGAGCACTTGATAATTACAGACAGGTTTGTTTAATCAGGGTTGGAACTGAACTCTGTAGGAAGGTAGATCTCCAGGAACAGGATGCACCCCTGATCTTGACTATAACAATACATCTGTTTAACTTTAAATACTTTTCAGCTACTATAACTTAAGTCTTTGGGGAAAACAGTTATTATTCATCTGAAATAGATGCAGTCACCAACACACAACTAATGTCTATATTGTCAAAAATGTACAGTAGACAAAGGTATTTCAAATCAATGGATTTATTAAATACAAAATAGAAAACATTCAACTCAGGTTAATACAGCTACATATAGCCAAAAATGTAAATACACAAACGTACAAAAAAAAGCAAACAAAGCAATGTAAGATTGTAGGATTTCGTCATGTGAAAGTTGATGTGTGTGAAAGTCTTATCTGTAGTACATCAATTTCCAAACACTGTCCGTAGCTGAAGTTGGCTGATAGCAAATGAATAATCCAACCTCTTGTAATGAAAACACGCCACAGCTCACAAACACCAGACTCTTCCTAACCAGGAACAATCAAAAATAGTCCAGACTATGGTCTCACATCAAAAAGAACTTTAAATATATTCAAACTGGACCATGATGTGATGTCCTCACTAGGGGTTGCATCGACTATTCGACTTCAGTGCTCTGCCATGATGCTTTAAGCTTGACGTCGACTTCCACATTTACGCTCCGTTTCCAAACAGTTCAAATGACACATAAATGCATACTCTGAAAGCGCTCCACAAGACTTGTGTGATTATATTACTCGATGCTCGAAATTGAACGGGACAATGCACGTTTTAAACAGCTTATTGTACAGGTAAATTAATCGCCGTTCTAATCTAATGCGCTGCTGCACTGTAACGCACGCACATAGGCTACAGACAGTAGCGCGTACATCACGCGCACAGAATCATTCAGCGCGGAAATGTATTGTCGACACTGTTCTGTGATTTCTCAATAAAATAGCTTAGAAACTGAAAAGTTCAAGCATATATTTCTTAATAACTAAATTCCACAGCTTCACTACTAGTAGAGAGACGCTGCCAGGCAGAATTAATTCACACACGCAATCGCTCTCACTAATGCATTCATATTAATGTAATATTTACTGTGCTACTTTATCTGTATCTGATTTAGAATGAGCAGAAATCTGTGAGAAATATAACGACCCAAAGACAAAAGAACTGATAAAAAAGCTGTTATAGGAGCAACAGCCATGTGGGCAGCGCTGTGTCATATGCCATAGCTGTGCACAAGGTGTTTGTCACAGCTCCAGACTTATTTGTTCATTAATGACGTCATCAGCGACTAGTCGACTTCGACTCGACTTTCATCACATAAAAGTCGACTTCAAAAAATCTGAAGTTGTTTAACCCCTAGTCCTCACCAATAAAGAGTCCTTCTAAAATGCATACAAATACGCTGTCTTTAACTCTTAGCATCAATCCAAACATAGGCCATACATACATGTACCATCTCTGCAAAAAAACATCAGCAATGTACACTTTTAATGTACTCCTTTAGACTGGGCTTGAAATTACACATTTTCCAATCAGGACACAGCACAATGTGTTCAGCAGGTGAGCCATGCTGGCTACTGCTGCTGGCTATTGCTAACTCCCTCTACCACATGGCTTTACTTAAGGAATCCTAAAACACTCTAGCATCCCTAGTGGTAAGGAAGAAAACTGCCCACAAAATTCTTATTAACAGGCTCATGTCTGGCCCACACTGGGCCATCATAGGATTAATGTGGGCAGTCCCATAGTGTGGGCTGCTCACAGAGAGTCTGCGGTGAGCCCAAAGCTGTGGGCCTCGCCTGGGCAAGCCCGCACCGGGCCTGTTTAGGTTTGGTGTGGGCTGGCCCTAGCCCACTGTGCCCACAAAAAGCCAGCATGGGCCCCGCAATGACATGTTTGCAGGGATAGCAAGTTACAATAGTCAAGTCGCAAAGAAATTAAAGCATGAATTACAATCTCAAAACTCTTCCTGCTTAGGAAGGGTTTAGCTTTTGCTAGTCTTCGCAGATGGTAGAAGCTGGTACTCACAGTAGAATTAATTTGTTTATTCAGCTTTAGGTCACAGTCCAGTATAAAGCCCAGATACTTGATCTCTAAGATCTTAGACTGTACATAAATACTGTACATGTACTTTTGCTAATACAGTTCTAGATTCAGTTGTAATACTTTTTCACCTAATTTTATTGATATCAATAAATGTAATCACTGCACCTTCAACTCTCATTCGTTTTCAGTCAAAGAGAGAGTTTTGAGGCAAAAGTATAAATTCTGTGCATTCCAGTCAAGATA
The DNA here is from genome assembly GCF_001515645.1 of Sinocyclocheilus grahami. Lineage (NCBI taxonomy): Eukaryota > Metazoa > Chordata > Actinopteri > Cypriniformes > Cyprinidae > Sinocyclocheilus > Sinocyclocheilus grahami. Next base: position 1,125,524 of record NW_015505257.1, on the reverse strand, counting down.
CATACATACCTACTTTAAATCACTGGATACGGTCCTGTATGAGTGGCTGGTATCACACCCCTTGTGGTTTAATGTGGAGAGTGACATTAAGAAAGTAGTAAAATATCAAGGATGGATGGATGCCTCTAAAGGGGTGCTGGCATTGGCAGGAGTGACCCATGAGATAATTAGTCTGAAACCCATCATGGAGATAATTTTAAAGAGAGCAACAAATCAAATAGAGAGAGAAAATATATTTCTCCTGCCGTGTATTCTTTGCTTGAACAAGATGGCCTGAAAAATGTTTCAGCTGTTTCTCCACACCAGCACATTGACTACAAAAAAAATAAATCAAAATAACATACTAATTTGATCAGGTCTTCGTATAGAAACACTTGCCTTCAAAAATTGAGTCCTTGAGAAGCAAATAATTATGAAACAGATGCACTAACAGATTGACTGTTCAATTCTGGAGTTTCTGAGATCAGTGGATTGTGATGAAATGTCTCATGGAATAACTGCTGTCTACACAATTGAAAATGGAGATGATGTTCTGTCTTTAACTCTTAGCATCAATCCAAACATAGGCCATACATACATGTACCATCTCTGCAAAAAAACATCAGCAATGTACACTTTTAATGTACTCCTTTAGACTGGGCTTGAAATTACACATTTTCCAATCAGGACACAGCACAATGTGTTCAGCAGGTGAGCCATGCTGGCTACTGCTGCTGGCTATTGCTAACTCCCTCTACCACATGGCTTTACTTAAGGAATCCTAAAACACTCTAGCATCCCTAGTGGTAAGGAAGAAAACTGCCCACAAAATTCTTATTAACAGGCTCATGTCTGGCCCACACTGGGCCATCATAGGATTAATGTGGGCAGTCCCATAGTGTGGGCTGCTCACAGAGAGTCTGCGGTGAGCCCAAAGCTGTGGGCCTCGCCTGGGCAAGCCCGCACCGGGCCTGTTTAGGTTTGGTGTGGGCTGGCCCTAGCCCACTGTGCCCACAAAAAGCCAGCATGGGCCCCGCAATGACATGTTTGCAGGGATAGCAAGTTACAATAGTCAAGTCGCAAAGAAATTAAAGCATGAATTACAATCTCAAAACTCTTCCTGCTTAGGAAGGGTTTAGCTTTTGCTAGTCTTCGCAGATGGTAGAAGCTGGTACTCACAGTAGAATTAATTTGTTTATTCAGCTTTAGGTCACAGTCCAGTATAAAGCCCAGATACTTGATCTCTAAGATCTTAGACTGTACATAAATACTGTACATGTACTTTTGCTAATACAGTTCTAGATTCAGTTGTAATACTTTTTCACCTAATTTTATTGATATCAATAAATGTAATCACTGCACCTTCAACTCTCATTCGTTTTCAGTCAAAGAGAGAGTTTTGAGGCAAAAGTATAAATTCTGTGCATTCCAGTCAAGATACATACATACCTACTTTAAATCACTGGATACGGTCCTGTATGAGTGGCTGGTATCACACCCCTTGTGGTTTAATGTGGAGAGTGACATTAAGAAAGTAGTAAAATATCAAGGATGGATGGATGCCTCTAAAGGGGTGCTGGCATTGGCAGGAGTGACCCATGAGATAATTAGTCTGAAACCCATCATGGAGATAATTTTAAAGAGAGCAACAAATCAAATAGAGAGAGAAAATATATTTCTCCTGCCGTGTATTCTTTGCTTGAACAAGATGGCCTGAAAAATGTTTCAGCTGTTTCTCCACACCAGCACATTGACTACAAAAAAAATAAATCAAAATAACATACTAATTTGATCAGGTCTTCGTATAGAAACACTTGCCTTCAAAAATTGAGTCCTTGAGAAGCAAATAATTATGAAACAGATGCACTAACAGATTGACTGTTCAATTCTGGAGTTTCTGAGATCAGTGGATTGTGATGAAATGTCTCATGGAATAACTGCTGTCTACACAATTGAAAATGGAGATGATGTTGTGATTGGAAGCACAGAAAGAGCACTTGCTGAGGCAGAGAAGAGGGTGAATACAGTTCTCACAACCAAAAACCTCACTGTAAAAGTTCAGGGTGTCCTTCAAATGCCAGAGTGGCTGGATCTCAAAAACAACTGGAAAATTAATTCAGCTGCGGATGGGTGTATATTTTAGCAGCTGGAGCTTTTTGCTTTGCAAAAAAAGAAGCACTCAAAACACCGCACACTAGAGACACCTACTGGTCAAGATGGTGTAAATACAGCGAGAATACAGCCCATTGAGCCCAATAATGATATACATAATATGATGATCTTTCATACACCAAGTGTACATTGCTTTATGTAACACAACATTTTCGTTTTGATACCATGTATAACTGTGGGACGAGACTGGCCAGTAATGTGTGGGTAGCTTGTCTTATGAGAAAGCACAAATAGCTTAGTTATGGCGACACATAGAGAGTGTCTCTGAAGATGTGCTTGACGTGCAGCCTTTTTTACCTTTCTATTCAGAGTGATTTATTAACAGCGTTTCCACTCGCTGTGTGAGCAGAAGAATGTTTGTTGTGGTACTGATCTGGCGGCTGTGAGCTTTAACCGTATTCTCTCTGCATTCTGAGTTTGGGTTGGGGATTGAGCGCTGAGATGTTTTACTGCAGTGCACTTTCGCTAAAGGGCAGACTAGCCACTGTTTCTTGTGTATTTAAGTGTCTTTTTTATTTATTTATTTATTTATTTTCATTTCATTTTCTATTAGATATTAGGTTCATTTGAAGGCAGCTTGTTTATCAGAGTCAAACGTAAAATGTCAATAACTCTTCTCTCATAGGCTTGCTGCGTTTATTAGCTGTTTTGGTGTCAACGTTATACAATCGCAGCTTCTATTGTCCCTGTGCTGATCTGGCCACACTCACAGTTTTCGTGCTCTGACGAAGAAACGAAAGTGAAAAATAAGCAGGAGGGCGTGATCAACTTTATACACTGACTCAATTCATTTCCTAGTTGACCAGAAGGATCACGATGGACGAATATCCGTATCCCATCACTGTAGAGGGAAACTGGGAGTCTGAACAAGCTAAAAGTGTGAAAAATAAACTTCAGATTTACTTCCAGAGTAAGAAGAAATCTCAAGGAGGAGACTGCGCCGTGAAATATGATGACAAGAGCAACTCTGCTACGATTCTGTTCAAATCGTCTGACAGTAAGTGCTGAACACAAAGAGCATGTTAACAGAATAACACGCTTTTATTTAATTATTGATTAAAGTATATTTTATTTAGTAATGTAGGCTATAATCAAGCTGTCGATACACTTATTTCAGGTTCAAATACAAAGCGTTACTCTAGCCTCCTCTGTCATTTAAATAAAAGTAAAGAAGTGAATACTTATTAACATATCAGACTAAAAGATTGACACACACTGACTCGGCAAATTATTAATAAAGCAATACCTGTAGTATGGACAAACATGTCCGAATATAGCCTAGGACGTCCTACCGGAAGAGTTATGAGCTTCTGCGTCACATCATCATTAAGCGTTATAGTCACATTCGCTAATCACGTACAATTATATATAACTTACTGTGTTGTCTTGTGCTGTTCTTTGTTTTAAAGTATTGTGTTCTGACGAAGTCTGATTATTTGTGTTTAAGTCCGAGATGGCGTGCTCTCAAAGGCAGAACACATTATTACCATTGACAATCAGCAAATCAAGTTGAAAGTGTACAAACCCAGCGATGCAGAGGAACAGACAGACAGCGCTGGACAAAGAGTAAGTGTTTATTTTTTTTATTATTATTTTTAAAAATGTTTTAACGGTTTTATGGTTAAGACATCCAGGGCCGCATTAAGACCGCACTGGGCCCCGGGGCTATTACTTACTGCAGGGCCCCCATCACAATAATGATATTGATGATATATATATATATATATATATATATATATATATATATATATATATATATATGGTACAACGGAGCTAAAGACCCCCCTTAAGAAAAAATGTGCCATTCACTGCGCCTAAAATGTATAATTGCAGAAAAAAAATATATACGTTGTATTGAACATTAATGGAGCAACAGATTTTGTGTGAAATAAATCATTTAAGTTGTTTATTTTGTTTAAAATTTGTATAAATGTATGAGGTGGCAAGAGGGGCTTTTTACCCCACACACGGGGTAAAAGGCTCACCAGCATGGGGTAAAAGGCACATGGTATTGATACAAATACTTCAGCTAAAATAATGTTTTTTTTAAATAATGTCTAAATTAATACTTGTTCAAAACAATCACTTTAGCAAAGTTTGTACTATTTTCTGCTTATTTTGAAAAATAAAAGTATAAAGTTTTTTTCCAATAAATATGCTGTCATTAAAATGTGTTAATATTATATAGTTAGGGGGTAATTTTAAAATCACACAAGGTCCCCAGATAATACTAATCCCTTGCGAATAGGTCTTAAGAAGATGGTTGTCATTTCTCCAAATTGTTGAAAATGGCCGGAAAGACTGAATAACTAACCCTTCTTCATTAGTTCTCCATTTATGTAACTGTAAATACTTTATGCTTGTGTGGTTTCAGATGGACCAGGGGTGTGGATATCAGGAACCAAGTAAGTAAATCATCTGAACTTTGGTCTCTGGCTAATTACATACATGCAGCCTTTTATTGGTTAATGTTTTGTGGATGTACTTATTAACATTCATTTTAAACAGTAAAGATATCAGTTAGGTAGTTAATTGGTACATTTATTTTATTTATTTTTTTATGTTTGTTAGCTAGATGACACTGCTAGGTGACTTTGCAACAAATAATTTGCATTGGAATTTAATAAATAGGTGTCACTTTTATTATGTCTAAAGCTCAAAGTGCCTCTCAGACTGATGTGAATGTGAAGAAGCCTCAAGAGTCAAGTGCTGTGGTGCTGGAGAACCTTCCAGATGATATTAAACAAGATGTTTTAAGTCTTTTGGTGGAGAACATCAGCAGTCTTTCTGAAAATGACTTTAGCGTAGAATTAATACCAGAATTAAGAAAAGCAGTTGTGACTTTTAAAAATCCCAGTGGTAAGTTTTACTGTAAAATATAAATTCATTTGTATGTTTTATCATAATTTAAACATGTTTTACAAATTAAAAGTTAATTTAGCTTAATCTTGATTACATGACACTTTACATGGTGGTCTTTTTTTTGGACAGGGGTAAGAGTTTGTGTATCTGAAAATTATTTTTGATAATTTGACAACTTAATGTTTTTTATGTTTTATTAAATGTGTCTGGCACATTGGAAAAAAAATAATTTCTTACAGCTGCAGAAAAGTTCCTTGAGGACAGCAGGACACATGAAAAGTTCAAGAAGAATAATCTGAGGGCCCATGCACTGGAGAGAAGCACAAGTGTGCGAGTGGAGAATCTTTCAGCTGAGGCCAACAACAACAAGATGCTGCTGGAACTGTATTTTGAGAAATGGGGCGGTCCAGTAGAGGAAATTATCAAAATTCCATCAGAACAAGCAGCCATTATTATCTTTAAGGAGGAAGAAGGTAAATACATGTGCAATTGCTGGTAGTCCTTGATATTACAGTTCCAGATTTGCTAACACTTGCCTCATTTTGTCAACACCAATGTATTCATTCATTGCACCTCTAACTTTTATTGTTTTTCAGCCAAAGAGAGAGTTTTGAAGCAAGAAAATAACATCTGTGATGTTCCAGTCAAGATGTATCCCTACTTCAAATCACTTGATACGATCTTATATGGTGGCAAAAGACCCCATTTGAAGCTGCCTGAACACATTACAGTCAGTGTACATCCTGCCATCAGGGAGTTCATCCTCAAGAAAGGGCAGATTTCCTCTATAAAAGACCAGATGAGCTCACACTTCTGCCAAATAAACATGGACAAACCTGAAGCTTTGCTCAGTCCTGATCCAGCATTACTGAAACAGAAAGGAGGTACCAGACAACTTATTGATGGCTGGAGTAAGAATACCATTGATGCCTTCAAGAAAATCATCTCAAATTACACAACATCTGAGTGGCCGGTGTCATACTCCTTGTGGTTAAATGTGAAAAGTGATATTAGGAAAGTAGTGAAAGATCAGGTTTTTACAGATTTGGATGCCTCTAAAGGGGTGATGACATTGGCAGGAATGACCCATGAAGTAATTGGATTGAAACCCATCATGGAGAAAATTTTAGCGAGAGCAACAAATGAAATAGAGAGAGAAAAGAAGAGTGTGACTGAATATTTGGAGATTTCTCCTGCCGTGTACTCTCTACTTGAACGAGATGGCCTGAAAAGTGCTACAGCTGTTTCCCCACATCTGCTGGTTGACTACAACAAAAAAAATAAAAGATTAGTTTTATCAGGTCTTCATACAGAAATTCTTGCCATCAAAAATTGGGTCCTTGAGAAGAAAGTAAGTATGAAACAGAAGCCCTTACAAATTGACCGTTCAGTCCTGGAGTTTCTGAGATCAGTGGATTGTGATGAAATGTGCACAGATCTCTTCATATCTCATGGAATAACTGCTGTCTACACAATCGAAAATGGAGATGTTGTTGTGATTGGAAGCACAGAAAGAGCACTTGCTGAGGCAGAGAAGAGGGTGAATACAGTTCTCACAACCAAAGACCTCATTATAGGAGATCTGGGTGTCCTTCAAATGCCAGAGTGGCATGATCTCAAAAGACAACTGGAAAATTCATTCAGTATTTTCAAAAAGAGATCTGTGTTTATAAACCTCTCTAAAAAGAGAGACAAAGTTATAGTGACTGGATTCAGAGAACCAGTGATGGAAGTCAGTCAGGACTTAGGACGATTCATTGAGAAACACACAAGCATTGAAGAAACTGTTTGTGTCAAATCACATGCCGTGGTTGAATTCATAAAAGACAGAAAATCACAAGACTGGCAGCATTTTATCAAGTCTGAGGAGGTGAAAGTGAGTTTTGATCCAAAGAGACCCTGGATTAAACTGTCTGGAAAGCATACATTTGTCCAGCCAGCTTTGACTCTATTTGAAAGTTTGGCAGAAGGCCTCTACACAGACACACTAATCATTAAAAAGGCAGGAGTAAAGAAGTACTTCATGGAACAGGGTAAAATGATGTTCTCAGTGCTGTTAAAGGAAAAAAGATTTGTTGTGGTTCTTCAGGAAGATGACATGCTGGATGAAGAAGAAGATGAATTTCCTGTAGGTAGTTTTGAAGATATTGGCCAAGTCTCTTGTGAGGTTCGAATGCCAGGTGGAGTAACAGTTACTGTCAGGAAGGCAGACATTTGCAAGCTCCATGTTGATGCTGTGGTCAATGCTGCTAATGAAGATCTGAAGCACATCGGTGGTTTAGCTTTAGCACTTCTCCAAGCTGCTGGACCAAGTCTGCAGCAAAACTGTGACTTACACACAAAAGCAAATGGACCTCTGAAGCCTGGAGATGCCATCATCACTGCTGCTGGTCGTCTTCCCTGTAAATATGTAGTGCACGCTGTTGGACCTCGTTTCAGTGATTCAGACAGACATACCGCTGTTCAACGCCTGAGACGTGCTGTGAGGGAAAGTCTGAATCAGGCGTCAAGCAGAACCTGTTCCTCCATTGCAATCCCAGTTATTAGCTCAGGGATATTTGGTTGTCCTCTCGACCTTTGCACTGAATCAATCGCCAAGGAGGTGCATGAGTACATTGAAGATCGTAACCACAGAGCCTCTAATAGCACCTTAACTGAAATTCACTTGGTTGACAATAATGGCAGCACTGTGAATGCCATGACTCAAGCTGTCAGAAAGGAGTTTGCTGCTTATAACCCTAAAATGACTTTCCCTCATAAAGCCAAACCCCATGGGTATAGTAACTATGGACAAGGGTATCGTGGCCGTTGTCGTGGTCGTGGTCGTGGCCGTGGCCGTGGTCGTGGAAACTATAGCCAAAAAAACCAACAGTTTGAAGGCTCCAAAAGCCGTGGAGACTTTGAAGGACAACCATACTCAAAATCAAGATCAGATAAATCTGAAGGGTTAAGTGTTCTTGAGACCAAAACTACACAAGAGGGACTAAAAATCATTCTGATCAAAGGGAACATCCAGGATGCATATGTAAGTGAATAATAGTAATGGCACAAAAATACAGTAAAATAAAATGAAGAGTTCAGATGCAAAATCCTCTAAGTGCCATCTGAAATTTTCATCTAAAATGAGCATTTTTATCAGACTCCTATATTTATGTTGATGTATTTCACTTTAATGGCATAGAAAAGGACCTATACATTGCCGTTAAAGTAAAATTACTGAACCTAAACATAGGAGCCTGATACAAATGCTAATTTTAGAAGAAAATTTCAGATGGCACTTAGAGGCTTTTGCATCTGAACTCTTCAAATATACTTAAAGGGATAGTTTATCCAAAAATCAAAAGTCTGTCTATTACTCACCCTCAAGTCATTCCATAACAGAATTTAAATTTTTCATTAAACTGTCCCTTTAAAGATACAGTCTCTGAAAAAAGGCTTATATGCCATTATAAGTCAGAGTGAAATATGATAATCAAAGGATGACCAATTCCTATAAAAGAAGTGTCTGATTTTATTCTTCTGCAGGCTAATATCATTGTAAACACTATATCGGAGGACTTGGACCTCAGAAAAGGTGCCGTTTCCAAAGCACTCCTTCAGACTGCTGGTTATCAGCTCCAATCAGAAATCAACACAGCTGCTCGCTCAAACGGTGTGAATTATGGTGGAATGCTCATCACAGATGGTTATGAATTGAAATGTCAAAACGTCTTCCATGTAGTTTGCCCATTTTGGAGACAGGGCTCAGAAGATAAGGTGAGAAAAACAATTTTGTAATTGAATTATAACAAAATCATCATTAACTGTGTTACAGCTGGCTGTTTTTAGGACTAAATGTTATCGCATATGTGAGCTTAATTTATTTATTTAAATGGTACTTTCTTTAAAGATTAAAATAGATATATTTATTTACATTTTAAAAGGTACTCATTCAGATCATTAGAGATTGCCTGAATAAAGCAGAAAGCTGGAGAAAGGCTTCAGTCGTCTTCCCAGCTATCGGGACTGGGAATCTTGGCTTTCCTAAAGATCTGGTGGCCAGAATCATGCTGACAGAAGTCCAGAAATTTAAGCCGACAAACCTTCGAAAGGTAACTGTGATTGTGCACCCTTCTGACAAGGAGAGTGTAGAGGTGAGTGTGAAAACTTGATTCAAGAACCATACAAACTCAAACAGCATGACTAATATACAGTATGTATGTTTATTGTTTAAACTATAAACTTTTGTTCATGTTAGGTTGTATATTTCTGTGCTTTACCTATTAGTGCTTTACCAGCGTCTTTAGACATGGGATTCAGGGTCCCGTTACAAAAGAAGCTCATCAATATGCCCTGCCGAATATTTCTAGCAAATCAGCTCAGAAATCTGGTAACTCTTTCTTATCTGATGTCCATCACATTTATTTTTTAAGTACATTTTGTTAGAATATTTATTCTATTAACAAAGACAAGATTGAGATTTTCCATGCATCTTTATGTTTTTCTTTAGAGCTTGTTGGCAAAGTCTCCTCTCCCTCTCTCGGGGTGCACACTATGCAGCTGGGTCAAGTGACTCTGGAGGTTTCATCAGGAGACATAACTAAAGAAAAAACTGATGCCATTGTGAATTCCTCAAATCATACATTTTCTCGGAAAACAGGTTAATCCAACTTCACACCCACTGTTTTACCTGTTTCAGTGAATCATTTATAATTTATGTCGCATTCGAAGAGAATTATACAATTTCTCTTTGTAATCTAGGAGTATCCAAGGCCATTTTAGATGCTGCTGGAGTACAAGTGGAACGAGAATGTTCACAGATTGGTTTGTATACTTTTTAAATTATTCTTTCTTCTTGTTGATGAACTTTACTTTTTTGAATACATTCATTTTTGCCATATACTTAAAGAGAGATCTAATGGCTTTTAGATGCTTTGGTAAACGTAGTGTACATGTTTCAATAGTGGGATCATCAAGCATGCAACAAGCAGAGATTGTTACTTCAGCCGGGCGGCTTCCATGTGGAAACATCATCCATATTATTGGACACAATAGTCCATCTGGCATTAAGGATGTTGTTTTGTCTGTTCTGAAGTTATGTGAGTCACACCAGATGACTTCTGTTGCTTTCCCAGCTCTTGGCACTGGTAAGACACTTTAGTTGTGAGAGTCTTGTAGCCTCTGGTTTTTATTCACTTTGTGTGATTCTATTTTTTACATAATTGTTTAGTAGAGTTTTGTTTAGTTACTTATTGTATAATTAATTAAAAGTAGGACTGTCAAAATTAATGCATTATTCATTTTTTTATTTCAGTTTAATGCATTAAAACCATTTAACACAATTAACACTGCATGCTTTTTTTTCCTGGCATTCTTTGGCTAGTATTACAGTAAACTATATGATCATGCTATCAAGCACGATAAGATGCAAAAGAGAGCTTAAAGGGGTCATGAACTGCCTTTTTTTATTATCTTGTACTGTTCTCTGAGGTCCACTTATAATGTTATCAAGATTTTTACATCAAAACACATAATATATTAGCAGTAATAGGCTATTTTCTGTCCTGTTTGACCTCCCTCATCAGAACGCTCTGTTTGAATAGGCGCGGTGGACTGTAGACACAGAAGCACTGTAAACGCCCACTGCTATGATTGGCTAACAGTTGTTTATGTTTGACAGCTACATCCTTCACAGATGGACACTGCTGTGATTTAGGTTAAAAACGCATAAATACTCAGTTCATATCAAACGATCTGTAATAACAGACAAAGCAATAGTGATCACGTAATAAAAACAGTTACTCACACTCGTGTGGTGCGACATTACGTTAGATCCAATATAGTCGGCACAGAATCGTCTTTTAATTTCAGTCTTTCAGAAAATCCGGTGTCGAATTGTACCTTGTTTGTAAACTAATCTGTGGTGAAATGAAGTGAGCAAACGACCAACCTTTTACTGACGTGGTCTAGAACTTCATTAAAAATAAAGCTAATCCACTCTTACCTAATATTGGGATCCGATGGAAGGTTATGCATAGACTGTGTTTGTCCACAATTTGGCACTGCACAGCGTCTTGTTATCTTCGGAGCCATCTTTATCGTTTGGTTTCTGTGTAGACCTGCGTTTGTCTCTCTCGTTATTTACACTACGTGTGTGAATCAGTGGGCGGAGCTAAACAGGCAGTGATGTAGAAGCAGGTGCTGATCTTCTTCTGCGGAGGTGGGGTTTACCCACTCTTACGTCATAGAGTGGCACATTCCACAAGCTGTCGTTTTGGCAGATTGGCTTCAATATAAACTGTTTTTAGACTAAAGAGAAAGTTTTGAGTTCTGAAACTTACACAATGTTTTTATAGTACAATGACCTCTTATATGTCAAAAGATCAAGGGAATTTTGATTTCTCAGTTCATTACCCCTTTAATTCGGTACTGGCGCGCTGTTTCTGTGCTGCTCTTTGTGAGCACAGGAATCAGGCGCACAGAAAGCTGCTTCAGACAGCGTGCTAATAGTGCAGTGAGTTATTTTTCGCATTGCAACTAACAAAAAAACACAAAATTATATAAAAATGCCTGGTTTTGGCGAGTGACCTCGTAAACACAGTCTTAAATTAGTTAAAAAGTCCTAAATGACCGTAAAGGACTGGGAGAAAATCGGATGTGTCAGTCATGTGCATCAGGATTTAAAGAGACAACACTGCTTTTAAAGTGAAACCTGCTGCAGTCTGACATTGATGTAAATCAAAGAACAAAAAAAAAAAGATAAATTACTCAGTGCTTGCTGATTAACTTTTGTAGCTTGAATGAAGATTAATCTACATTCAATTTATAATTTAAGCATAGACCTATAGAATTTATGTGAAGATTGTTTTAAGTTCACTTAAATTAAAATCTTTATTGTTTTTACATTAATTTGGAGATTCAATGTGATTATATATGAATATATAAATTTGCGATTAATAGTGAATAATTCAGAAAATGTGCGATTAATTATTATTATTTTTTTTTATTGATTGTCAGCACAGCAAACATTTTTACTGACATACTGTGTGAATTGTTCACTATTCTTTTCCTTTGTCTCTAACCCTTTAGGTCAGGGAGGTGCAAATCCAGCTGATGTTGCAGATGCAATGGTTGATGCACTTGTTGACTTTGCAAAGAAAAAGAAACCAGTGCATGTCAAATGTGTGAAGTTTCTTATGTTCCAGTTGAACTTGGTGGCAGACTTTCACCAAAGCATGGTCAGAAGATCTGGTGAGAAAGTAGAAGAGGATCAAAGTGTGCTTACCAAAATTAAAGGTCAGTAAAGAAATATAAATGCTCTTTTCATCTATTTATCTGAATAAGTTTAATAAACAATAATTGATCCCTCTTTTCTTTCTAAAGATCAGTAAAGAATAAAAAAAAGTATGATAATCCCATCCATTTTTTTTTCAAATACCACAATTGATCCCTCTGTTTCTTCCCATCAAACATGTTCCTGTAAAAAAGAAGAAAGTTCAGAATCTCCTACAAATGAAGAGTTTGTAATGGTAGGTGAGGAAATTGAGCCAGTTGTGTTTCAACTGTGTGGAGAGACACCAAAAGACCTGAGTGAAGCCAAGGACATGATCAACAGTTTGATATTACAGGAGCATGTGATCATCCCAATCCATGATCCAGTCATTGCTCATTTCACCAGGGAGGATGTAGAAACGCTGAATGCCATGCAGAGAGAGCTCACAGTCAGTGTCCGGCTTGAGAAGAAAGGCCAAGACTCTGTCATCACACTGGAGGGCCTGACAAGAGACGTTCATACTGCAGACATTCGTATCCGAGACATGATCCGCAAGGTAGAAAAGAACCAAATCCGAAGAAGTGAGGCATTTATAATTAGCAGTGTGATTAAGTGGCAATATCAGGAGAATGGACACAGCGTCATAAACTTTGATATGTTGACCAATTATCACTTGGAACAGGCGTATCAGAACAAACAGCCTTTAGTAAGAATCAAGATTAATAATGATGAATATGAGGCTCATTTAGTTCTCAAAGTGGCCATAAGAGGGAACCTGAGGATTGCACTGAACAGAGTAGAATTGTAAAGTGAGATTATTTTATAATTAAGACATCGATTAGAATGGCATCATGTACAGATATTACTTACTCAAGTAAGTTTTTCATCTTGTTGTCTGCAGTAGCTCAAATCTATTTTCCGTTATACTGGATATAAACTAAAATTTATTCTTGCCTTTTTGTTGAAAGAGAACAGAACAGCACGCTTTGGAAAAACTATATGATCAAAACACTCACAAAAACAATGGAAAGCATCTCTTCCACGGCACCAGCCAAATCAACAGTCATGACTTCAATCACAGCTTTGCTGGCATGTATCAGTCAAATTCAGTATAAACTGTTTTTAGGAGCCTTGTATGGGAATAGTACATATTTTGCTGTGGACCCAAGTTACTCAGCCCAAAGCCACTTAAAACCTGATGTCAATGGACATAAATGCATGTACCTTGCCAGTGTGGTTGTCATGATTTAAATCAAGGAGTGAAATCTTGTTCCGCCTACGAAAAGCTCCAATAGTGCTGATCGATACAACAGTGTGACTAACAACATGACCAAGTCAACCAATACCTAATCACCTAATCAGTTTCCATTAATGATTATGAGATCAGTTTTTGTTGCTATTTTTGTTGTTTCTGTGATGATGAACACATAATGTTTAAGTATATAATGTATATGTGATAATTACTGCCAGAAATTACAGTAACTATTACAGTGTAAAGAAAAAGAGTTTGTGCTGAGCATTTGGGGATTATGTTTATGGGGCTTAAATGAGCACATTGATTGAAATTATACATACAATTATGTAACCATAAAAATAACAAAGGACTTCAGTAAATTATGATTGGTGAATAAAAAAATGTGAATTATTTACTACGTCCTTTAAACCAGAGATGCCCAAACCAGGGCCTTTAGGCCAGAGTTGGCCCACTTAGACCTTGAATTTTTCCTATATATCCTCTTGTATTAACATTTTTATTTATTTATTTATTTATTTTTATTCTTGCATTACAATTTAGAAAATATAAATACAATTTGATTTGAAAAAAAAAAGCTAGGCTTTAATATAAATATTTCATATAGTGCAGTGCTGGATATAATGCCACATTTATGTTTGGCCCATGGTCCTCAAATAAGTTTTATTTGTGGCCCTTCATAGTAAAAAGTTTGAGTAACATGAGTAACATTCCATATGACTTAAAGGGATAGTTCACCCAAAAAATAAAATTATGTCAATAATTACTCACCCTTATGTCGTTCCAAACCCATAAGACCTTTGTTCATCTTCGGAACATAAATTAAGATATTTTGATGATATCCAAGAGCTTTCTGACCCTGCATAATTGAACAAATTAATGAAGACAATCCAAAAAAACCTACAGGTCAAGACATTGTAAATGCAACGATAATACAGCCCAATACATGATGAAACAACAACATGATTTTCCTTTGCTTTATGTAACACAAATATTTAGTTGTGATACCATGTATAAATAATAGAAAGGAATAATTTTCATTTTTAATACAGAAGTAATTATTTGGATTTGTTGTTTATAATTAGTTTTCTTCGTTTAAGCACTTTTCTCGTTATGTATCCAACTTGAATAAGTGAATCAGAATCAGAATCAGAATCAGAATGAGTTTTTATTGCCAGGTATGTTTACACATACGAGGAATTTGTTTTCATGACAGAAGCTCCACAGTGTAACAGAATGTCAGTGACAGAACAAAAACACAGATAATAAAAAATAGAAAAATAGAATAAGTAACTAAGGAATAAAAATATACAAATCGACAATTGTATGTACAGGTATATAACAATAGACATTTGTATGTACAGGTATATTATGTGCAAATTGAAATGTAGACTGAGTGTGTGTATTAGATAAATAAGTGTATGAGTGAATAAATAGTGTGTGTTCCACAGTTATTGTCAAGTGTTCATGAGATGGATGGCCTGAGGGAAGAAACTGTTCCTGTGTCTGGTCGTTCTGGTGCTCAGTGCTCTGTAGCGTCGACCAGATGGCAACAGTTCAAAGAGGGAGTGTGCTGGATGTGAGGGGTCCAGAGTGATTCTGCCAGCCCTTTTGCTCACTCTGGACGAGTACAGTTCTTGGAGAGAAGGGAGGGTTGTACCAATGATTCGCTCAGCAGTCCGGACTACCCTCTGAAGTCTTCTGAGGTCAGATTTGGTAGCTGAGCTGAACCAGACAGTTATTGAAGTGCAGAGGACAGATTCAATAATGGCGGAGTAGAACTGTTTCAGAAGGATGGGCGATACCAGTTATTCTGTTTTCGATACGATACCGATACTTTTAAATGGCAGTATCGTTGATATTGATACCGATACGATACTTCTAAACTGAACTTTTAAATTATCACATTTATTAAATTATTAAATTACTAAGAGTCAAATGGGCAATGACATCCACTTAACTTTATATTTGAAACACATTTTAACATTCAATACACCTTAATTGCAACTTAGGTTATATTTTTGCTTACACGTGGTTAAAATATGTTTACTGTAGTGGAAACCAATTCTACAAACATATAGTTGAAGTATAGTTCAACTATATATAGTTGACTATATATAGTTGAACTATGGTCACTTTAGTAAATCGTGGTTCATTTTCATAAGGGACTGCCAGTGAAAGGCTGTTGCACGCATAAAATGCAACCTTTTTATTCTGACAGTGTATGATTTATATTAACATCACAGAATAGAACATGGACCTTTAACGTTCAATTTAAATAAATGTAATTGCACGAACTAGGCTACAAATTCAATTTGTTTATTGTGAAATAACTGTAACATGTATTTTTTTTTCTGTCCTCTGATAAGCATTGTTCTGGGCTGCTGTTCCCAAAAGCATCAATGGTTTCTTGTGATACTTTTGGGAAACGCAGCCCTGTGTGAATGCACTGTCAGAAGTGAGTGAACGCTCTCTGTGATTGATTGGTTCTGTCTTGCAGCATTTGCGTGTGTTCAGATGAGCAGGAAAATAGTTCAATCCTACACAATTATTCGCTAACATTATTATTATTATTATTGTTGTTGTTAAATAAACTAAATCACTGGTAAAAAGAAAAAAAAACCTTAATAACCTTAGTATCGATATTTTTATTTCAGTATCGATATTTTCGATACTCGCGTCAGTATCGATACGCCCAACCTCAGTGACGTTACATAACAAATGCCCGACTTGGAGGTACGAGTTTCCAGGTGAACTAGTGTGGTTCATTTAACTCTTTTGTCTTAAGACCTACACTGCTGTGTTTATCAGTTTTTTTCAGGCCATTCGTTTATATAAATAATCGCACTGCTATCGTCCCCATGTTAAAAACAGACCACACTCTCAGTTTCATGGTAACTGACGCAGAAACGAAAGTGAAAGTGAGGGCGTGATCAACTTTATAAACCCTCACCCGCAAGTCACTTCCTAGTTGACTAGAAGGATCACGATGGACGAATATCCCATCACTGTAGAGGGAGACTGGGGGCCCGAACAAGCTAAAAGTGTGAAAAATAAACTTCAGATTTACTTCCAGAGTAAGAAGAAATCTCAAGGAGGAGACTGCGTCGTGCAATATGATGACAAGGGCAACTCTGCTACGATTCTGTTCAAATCGTCTGACAGTAAGTGCTGAACACAAAGAGCATGTTGACAAATAAACAGGGTTTTAGCTTTCCAGACACTTAAGGTAATTTCGGGTCAAATACAAACTCTCACGGAATTAGTACTTATATAATCTGTGGATGTTAACGTTCAAATCGGCGTATTATAATTTACAGTATAACTAGGCCAGCGGGCCAGTGGGAAAGTTGGACAAAGCATTAAATATACCCAAGGGTGTAACTTTGGTTTGAGAAGTGGGGGGTGGGACACAAAATGGGGGGAAATGTTTTCGATTTGAATCCCATTTCTTGCATGTACATACATTTATGGACTATGGTGATACACAATCCAGGAAATAAGTTGATTAATGATCAATTCTGGCAAAAAGAATAGTAGGCTACTAAACTATGAATAAGAAAAAGATGTCTTACTTTCTTTATTGTTTAACAGGGGCTGATCGCCAAGACTTGAGAGAATCATTTTATAAAGTCGAAAATGTTCACCAATAATGTTTAAATAATGTGAGACTCAATTTCCACTGTTAAACAAACCTTTATTTCAAACTAACCGCTGTACCTGAAAATATAAAATAAATCTGCACAGGACAGAATGTTCTACATCAGTGGTTCCCAGACTGTTTAGAGTGGAGTACCCCCTGAGGCCTACCCCCTCTCTTCCACTTAGACTGCACCTTTTCCATTAAAGGACAATATTTGCACCCTAAATTGACTTTCCAATGGATTTTTAATCTTTATAAATAGAATGTTAATGTTTAAAATATATATATTTTTTTAATATGTAATGATTAAAAAAAAGTGAAAAGTGATTTTTAAATACTAAAAGCGCCAGTAGGTGGCGGTAAGTCACTGTCTTAAAGTGTGAGTCATCGAGTCATTTGTTCATTCAGTAACTAAGCAAGTGGGTGTATTTATAAATTAACAATTGAATCAATGACTTTCGCGAACGATTCGAACTAATTATGTAGAAGCCACACTTTTATGGTAGGCAGATGGAGCCAAAAGTCTTTAAATGGAACATGTAAAATTGGACTGGGTCAACACGCACTGTTCATCCATGTTAATGCAGCAAATTTGAGTGTTTCTTTTGTATGTGTAGACAAGCACATTCTGGCCATTTGAACGCATCAGCTATCGCTGTGTTTCTTTGGTACGTGTAAAGATGCATAATTTTGCCTCATTAAGACAACAAATTTGAACATGTCTATCAACGCACACATTCTAGCCATGTTCGAACATGTAATACTTTTTAAAGCACATATACCTCTAGATTTACCCACATAATAATCCTTTCTTTAGTTCACTGCAGGATTGCTTTACTGATATACATGGGCCTTGCTAGGCCAGTTTTAGGGGCAGTTTTTAATATGGACAAATAGTGTGTGTTGACACCAAATTTCACGTGTTCCGTTGAAAGACTTTTGGCCCCGTCCACCATCCATATACTTTTAGGATAAATAAATAGTATTTCAGACAAATTACAAGGAAAACCTTTACAAAACTATAATACAAACCCTCTTCTGTACATAAAGTTGTTTAAAAGCTCAAACATAAACAAGATGCTAACATAATTTTTACAAAGACAATAGTGTTTCTATAAAGTAACTATTCGAAAGAAACACATTAAGAAGCCAGGGAATGTGATGAGACAAATTTGGTGAATTATTTGTGTAATTTTGAAGAATACATTTACCTGTAAGTAGCACAAACAACCATGAGAGACATGTTTTGCTGCTTCTCCCTTGTGTTATTGACATGTTTCTTTGGCAACTCTGGTCTCTCTGCACATGACTTGAATGTTCAAAGTCCACTCTTTAAAACACTTCAAAGTCATGCAGCATTAACATAAATAAACATCAAGCATTATAATAAACATTGCAGAAATAATTTAAAATCGCTTCAGTTATGACTTGTGCAGACTTGTGCAAGTAATTAATAAAACAATATCTATCATTTATGACCAAGCATTTCCTAACATGTTTTTGGGACCTACTAGAAGACTTTTGATCTTATAGGCCAATGTCACATCATTGTTAATCATCACATTATAATTACATTCGCTAATATCATGTAACATGATATATAACTGTGTTGTTTTATGTTAATGTTTATGTAAGTATTGTGATGTATCTCGCTAAGTCCAATTGTTTGTGTTTAAGTCCGAGATGGCGTGCTCTCAAAGGCAGAACACATTATTACCATTGACAATCAGCAAACCAAGTTGAAAGTGTACAAACCCAGCGATATAGAGGAACAGGCAGACAGCACTGGACAACAAGTGAGTAGACTTATTACAAAATGCAGAATTAGGACCACAATGCTTTTACAATCAAACCTCAGATGAGTGGCTCTGTAATTCAAACACTTTAGATTGCTTCAAGTCACTATATATGAACAGAACTGTCTATCATAATAGAATATTAATTCAGTTTTATGGTTGAGATATATTTACATTTTAGAGTTTCGCTAAGAAGACGTTTGTCGTTTCTCCATATTATTGAAAAGGCTGGAGTAGAGAGACCAATTAGTTCTCCATTTACATAATTGTAAATGCTTTATGTTTGTGTGATTTCAGGCAGAGCAGGCATGTGGATATCAGGAACCAAGTGAGTAAATCATCTGAACTTTGGTCTCTGGCTGCTTACGTGTATGTCAACTTTATTGGTTAAGTTATTGTAATGTTATTGCGGATGTACTAATTAACATTAATTTTGTTATGGTAAAGAAATCAGTTATGTATGTAGTTACTAATTGAAACAAAATATTAATTTGTTTGTTAACAGTAGCTGATACTGCTAGCTGACTTTATACAAAAAATATTTAGCATTGAGATTTAATAAATATGTGTCATTTTATTTTGCCTAAAGATCAAAGTGCCTCTCAGACTGATGTGAATGTAAAGAAGCCTCAAGAGTCAAGTGCTGTGGTCCTGGAGAACCTTCCAGATGATATTAAACTAGATGTTTTAAGTCTTTTGGTGGAGAACATCAGCAGTCTTTCTGAAAATTACTTTAGCATAGAATTCATACCAGAATTAAGAAAAGCCGTTGTGACCTTTAAAAATTCCAGTGGTAAGTTCTTGCATTTTTATCATAATTTAAACATATTTTACTTAGTCAAGATTTTTTATTTATTTTTAATTAATTTAGTTTAATCTTGATAACATAACACTTGGGGTTTACGTGATGGTCTTTTTGGACTGGGAAAAGTATAAATTATTATTTGTTTTATGACATGATACTTTCAATATTTTGCTTGCATAGATAGTTGTATGTTGTTATTATGACTTGATTAAATGTGTCTGGCACTTTCAGTAAAATTTATTTTAAATAATTTAAATTTTTAAAAAAAAAATTTTAATCTAACAGCTGCAGAAAAGTTTCTTGAGGACAGCAGGACACATGACAAGTTCAAGAAGAATAATCTGAGGGCCCATGCACTGGAGAGAAGCACAAGTGTGCGAGTGGAGAATCTTTCAGCTGAGGCCAACAACAACAAGATGCTGCTGGAACTGTATTTTGAGAAATGGGGCGGTCCAGTAGTGGAAGTTATCACAATTCCATCAGAACAAGCAGCCATTATTATCTTTAAGGAGGAAGAAGGTAAATACATGAGCAGTTGCTGATAATATTTGCTGTTACAGTTAAGACTAGACTAAGTAAAACTTCTTCAGCTAAGTAAACAACATTGTCAACATCATCAACATCGTCAACATTGTCAACATTGTCAACATCAATGCATTGATTTCACTATGCCTACATGTTTCAATCTTTTCAGCCAAAGAGAGAGTTTTGAAGCAAGAGAATAATATCAGTGAAGTTCCAGTAAAGATATATCCCTACTTCAAATCACTTGATACGATCTTATATGGTGGCAAAAGACCACATTTGAAGCTGCCTGAACCAGTTACAGTCAGTGTACATCCTGCCATTAGGGAGTTCATCCTCAAGAAAGGGCAGATTTCCTCTATAAAAGACCAGATGAGCTCACACTTCTGCCAAATAAACATGGACAAACCTGAAGCTTTGCTCAGTCCTGATCCAGCATTAATGACACAGAAAGGAGTTACCAGAAGACACATTGATGGCTGGAAAAAGAATGCAATTGATGCCTTCAAGAAAATCATCTCAAACTACACAACATCTGAGTGGCCGTTGTCCCACGCCTTGTGGACTAAAGTGGAGAGCAGTGTTAAGGAAGTAGTGAAAGATCAGGTTTTTACAGATTTGGATGCCTCTGAAGGTGTGCTGACACTGGCGGGAATGACCCATGAGATAACTGGACTGAAACCCATCATGGAGAAAATTTTAGAGAGAGCAACAAATCAAATAGAGAGAGAAAATAGGAGTGTGACTGAATATTTGGAGATTTCTCCTGCTGTGTACACTCTGCTTGAACGAGATGACCTGAAAAGTGCTACAGCTGTTTCTCCACACCTGCACATTCACTACAACAAAAAAATGAACAGATTAGATTTATCAGGTCTTCATACAGAAATTCTTATGTTCAAGAATTGGGCCCTTGAGAAGAAAATAAATATGAAACAGAAGCCCTTACAGATTGACCATTCAATCCTGGAGTTCCTGAGATCAGTGGATTGTGATGAAATGTCCACAGATCTCTTCATTTCTCATGGAATAACTGCTGTCTACACAATCGAAAATGGAGATGTTGTTGTGATTGGAAGCACAGAAAGAGCACTTGCTGAGGCAGAGAAGAGGGTGAATACAGTTCTCACAACCAAAGACCTCACTGTAGAAGATCAGGGTGTCCTTCAATTGTCAGAGTGGCATGATCTCAAAAAACAATTGCAAGAATTGTTCAGTACTTCCAAAAAGACATCTGTGATTATACATTTATCTAAACAGAGAGACAAAGTAATGGTGACTGGATTCAGAGAACCAGTGATGGAGGTCAGTCAGGACTTAGGACGATTCATTGAGAAACACACTAGAATTGAAGAAACTGTTCGTGTCAAATCACATGCCGCAGTTGAATTCATAAAAGACAGAAAATCACAAGACTGGCAGCAATTTATTAAGTCTGATGAGGTGAAAGTGAGTTTTGATCCAAAGAGACCCAGGATCAAACTGTCTGGAGAGCGTACATTTGTCCATCCAGCTTTGACCTTTTTTAATAGTTTGGCAGATGGTCTCTACACAGACACACTGATCATTAAGAAGGCAGGGGCAAAGAAGTACTTCATGGAGCAGGGTAAAATGATGTTCTCAGTGCTGTTAAAGGAAAAAAGATTTGTTGTGGTTCTTCAGGAAGATGACATGCTGGAAGAGGAGGAAGATCAATTTGCTGTAGGTAGTTTTGGAGATATTGGCCAGGTCTCTTGTGAGGTTCGAATGCCAGGTGGAGTAACAGTTACTGTCAGGAAGGCAGACATTTGCAAGCTCCATGTTGATGCTGTGGTCAATGCTGCTAATGAAGATCTGAAGCACATCGGTGGTTTAGCTTTAGCACTTCTCCAAGCTGCTGGACCAAGTCTGCAGCAAAACTGTGACTTACACACAAAAGCAAATGGACCTCTGAAGCCTGGAGATACAATCATCACTGCTGCTGGTCGTCTTCCCTGTAAATATGTAGTGCACGCTGTTGGACCTCGCTTCAGTGATTCAGACAGACGTACCACTGTTCAACGCCTGAGACGTGCTGTGAGGGAAAGTCTGAATCAGGCGTCAAGCAGAAACTGCTCCTCCATTGCAATCCCAGTTATTAGCTCAGGGATATTTGGTTGTCCTCTTGATCTTTGCACTGAATCAGTTGCCAAGGAGGTGTGTGAGTACATCGAATATCATAGCCACAGAGGCTCAAATAGCACATTAACTGAAATTCACTTGGTTGACAATAATGGTAACACTGTGAATGCCATGACTAAGGCTGTCAGAAAGGAGTTTGCGGCTTATAACCCCAAAATGACTTTCCCTCATCAACCCAAACCCCATGGGCATAGTGACTATGGACAAGGCTATCGTGAAAATAGTCAAGGAAACTATGGCCAAAAAAACCAAGAGTTTGAAGTTGCCAAACGCCGTGGTAATAGAGTTTTTGAAGACGAAGCACACTGGAGAAGAGAAACCTCAAGCTATGGTGACAGATTAGATAAATCTGAAGGGTTAAGTGTTCTTGAGACCAAAACTACACAAGGTGGATTAAAAATCATTCTGAGTAAAGGGAACATCCAGGATGCACATGTAAGTGAATCTAAGATGAATTGTTCCTCATGGAAACATAAATAGAGTTTTAATTGTGTTTTGTTGTTGTTGTTATGTTTTTAAATATCTACCTGAAAAGCAAAACTCCTTAAGATATTATACTTGAAAAAAATAATCCTCTCCCTTTACAAGTGTATCATTTGTTTCTCCTGCAGGCTGATGTCATTGTAAACACTATATCAGAGGACTTGGACCTCAGTAAAGGTGCCGTCTCCAAAGCACTCCTTCAGACTGCTGGTTATCAACTCCAGTCAGAAATCACCAGAGCTGCTCGCTCAAACAGTGTGACGTATGGTGATATGGTCATCACAGATGGTTGTAAACTGAAATGTTCCAAAGTCTTTCATGTAGTTTGCCCATTTTGGAATGGTGGACAAGACTCAGCAGAAATGGTGAGACATACATGTAATTGACCTCAATCAAACATATCCTTGTTGTCCAGTAAATAACAATTCTTATGTTGAATTTAAATTTAATATTACAGACACACATTTCTATGTACAGTATTTGCTGGCTAATTGTACATTTAGAAATGGATAATGCAAATGTGCCTCATATGTAACCTCTTCTTATTTAGATGGCAATTTAAAGATTATAATCGATACATTTATTTAAAACTTAAAAGGTACTCATTCGGGTGATTAGAGATTGCCTGAGAACAGCAGAAACACAGGGAATGGCTTCAATCTCCTTCCCAGCTATCGGGACGGGGAATCTTGGCTTTCCTAAAGATCTGGTGACCAGAATCATGCTAACAGAAGTCCAGAAATTTAATTTCACAAACCTTCAAGAGGTAACTGTGATTGTTCACCCTTCTGACAAGGAGAGTCTAGAGGTGAGTAAAATTAATTTATATTGAATTTAAATAATCTACCATAGTTGCTCATGTTAATGTTATCTTGTATATTTATGTGCTTTATCTATTAGTGCTTTACCAGCGTTTTTAGACATGGGATTCAGGGTCCCGTCACAAAAGGAGCACATCGACATGTCATGCCTAAAATTAATCTTTTTGCCAAATCAGCTCAGACCTCTGGTAACACTTTCTTATCTGATGTCCATCACACTTATTTTTCTTTTGAACTTCATTATGAACATATTATTTTCTTATATTTAGAGGTCATTGGCAAAGTCTCCTCTCCCTCTCTCGGGGTGCACACTATGCAGCTGGGTCAAGTGATTCTGGAGGTTTCATCAGGAGACATAACTAAAGAAAAAACTGATGCCATCGTCAACTCCTCAAATCAGACATTTTCTCTGAAAGCAGGTTAATACAACTTCACACACACACACACACACGGTTACTTATTTTGGTTTCATTTAAAATTAATTTCACATTCAAAGAGAATTACAATGTAACTGCTATTTTTATTTGTAATCCAGGAGTATCCAAGGCCATTTTAGATGCTGCTGGAGTACAAGTGGAACAAGAATGTTCACAGATTGGTTTGTATACCTTCAAATGAGCTAATTCTTCTCATTTGTACTGAAATAGAGATCTATTAAACTTAAGATGATATTGATAAACATGTTTTTCCAATAGTGGCATCAAATATACAACCAACAGAGATTGTGACCTCAGCCGGGCGGCTTCCATGTGGAAACATCATCCATGTTATTGGACGCAATAGTCCATCTGACATTAAGAGTGTTGTTTTGTCTGTTCTGAAGTTATGTGAGTCACGCCAGATTACTTCTGTTGCCTTCCCAGCTCTTGGCACTGGTAAGACGTTTTGTGCAATCTTACTTTTCTGCATACAGTGGTTGCAGTAAATTGTTGAATTTATTTCTTTACTTTTTTGGGTAAATATGTCTCTAACTCTTTAGGTCAGGGAGGTGCAAATCCAGCTGATGTTGCAGATGCAATGGTTGATTCAGTGGTCGATTTTGTAAAGAAAAAGAAACCGGCACATGTAAGGCTTGTGAAGTTTCTTATATTCCAGACAAACATGGTGGCAGACTTTCACCAAAGTATGGTCAGAAGATCTGGTGAGAAAGTAGAGGAGGATAAAGGTCTGCTTACCAAAATTAAAGGTCAGTAAATAAATATTTATGTCCTTTCTATCTATTTATCTAAATATGTTTAATAAACAATAATTGATCCCTCTTTTCTTTCTTATAAACCTGTAGACTTCTTCTGGTCAGGAAGTTCAGACTCTCCTGCAAATGAAGAGTTTGTGATGGGTGAAGAAATTGAGCCAGCTGTGTTTCAGCTGTGTGGAGAGACACCAGAGGACATGAGTGAAGCCAAGGACATGATCAACAGCATGATATTACGGGAGCATGTGACCATCCCAATCTGTGATCCAGCCATTGCTCATTTCACCAGGGAGGATGTAGAAACGCTCAATGCCATGCAGAGAGAGCTCACAGTCAGTGTCCGGCTTGAGAAGAAAGGCGAAGACTCTGTAATCACACTGGAGGGCCTGACAAGAGATGTTCATACTGCAGACAGTCGTATTCGGGACATGATCAGAAAGGTGGAAAGGAATGAAAATCGAAGGCGTGAGGCTTTTTTCATTAGCAGTGTGGTTAGGTGGCAATATCAGGAGAATGGACGCAGCCTCAAAACCTTTGATATGTTGACCAATTATGACTTGGAACAGGCCTTTCAGAGCAAACAGCCTTCAGTGAGAATCAAGATTAATAATGATGAATATGAGGCTCATTTAGATCGCAAAGTGGCCATAAGAGGGAAACTGAGGATTGAACTGAACAGAGTAGATCTGGAAGGTGAGATCATTTTAGTAATAAGAAAACAGAAAAGTTAGTCATTAGCTGGAAAAAGAGGACTGTCTGTAGAAGACATTGATTATAAGGCCATTTATTTTGATAAATAATTTGATAAAAGATTATTTTGTGATCATGTTTTTGTTCACAGATGCAGCTCAAAGCCCTTTGCCTTCACACTGGACGGACATGAAAGGACAGTCAGTTGTTCTTGTAAAACTCAGAGCAGGCTCAACTGAATATGCAGAAGTGGAGAAGGAGTTCACAAGCACCGGACTATCCAGTAACAGCATCATTACAGTAAGACAATACTGAGAGGGAGGAGTAATGTTTATTATAATTATAATGATTTTAAAACGTTCTGGTGTCTAAATTTATTACAGTGGTGTAAGACTGTTTTGTTAATATTTATTTGTCTTTAGATTGAAAGAGTCCAGAACAGTGCACTTTGGAGAAATTATACGATCAAAAAAGAGGAACTGGAGGACAAAAACAAGCACAAAAACAATGAAAAGCATCTCTTCCATGGCACTGGCCCTGATAAGACAGATCAGATCAACAATCACGGCTTCAATCGCAGCTTCGCTGGCGTGCATGGTATCAGTCAAATTCAGTATAAACATTCTTTGCACTTGTATCCATTTGTCTTTTAAATTAATAGTCTATTGCTCTTGTTCTGTTTTTAGGAGCAATGTATGGGAATGGAACATATTTTGCCGTGGACCCCAATTACTCAGCCCAAGGCTACTCTGCAGCTGATGTCAACGGACATAAACGCTTGTATCTTGCCAGGGTGCTTGTTGGCGAGTTCACTCAAGGAAAAAGAGGCCTTCCTGTTCCCCCTGCAAAGAGGTCTAATAGTGCTGATCTCTATAACAGTGTGGCTGACAACATGAGCAACCCAACCATGTTTGTGATCTTCAATGATGTACAGGCTTATCCAGAATACCTAATCACCTTCCAGTAATGATTATGAAATCTCAATTTCTGTCAGCTAGTGTTTTTGTTGCTGTTTTGATTAAGTTGAACACACTGGCATATAATCTATCAAATATTTTCTAGCAAGAATTACATTGTTACATTTAATAACATTAGTTACAATAATCTTTACTTTGGCATAGATGGATAGATGTTTAGACTGAAATACCATTTAGCGAAGAGAACATTCTCTGAAACCTACTTTGATCATTTCAAATAAATCTAATTTTATGCAACTGTTTACATTTTTGTATGATGTTGCCGTTAACTGCTAGATAATTTTTTGAGGTATTCTGTTTATGTGAAGAATATTTAATAAATAAACTTAGTTTTAATCATTTAAAATTGTTCATAAAATTAATTAAAATAAAAATTGTAATTGTATTGATTAAGAAGTGGGAATGCGAGCTGCGATACTGCCCATCTTCTTAAACCCATAAAACAATTCTTAACATAGTGAGGATAATAGCTGAGGAAGTGGGACGCGATTCGCTGGATAGCCCACCTTCCCTAACACGTCCCAGAGCTCTAAGTGTGGTACAATGGGGAAACCACAGTATTGTACCACCAAAGCTGGGTAAAAACTACAAGCTGAAATCAGAAGATCTCAATTACATGCCAAAAATTGTAGTTAGAAAAGAAAGAAAAATATATATTCAAAGTTGTAAATGACAACGTGAAGTGCATAAAATTAATCAAAGGTTCCAAACCGAGGTTCGTAAAGGAACTGCAAGGGAATCAGATTGAAACAAAAGGCTAACAGAAATTCCAATCATAAGCCTCGGAGATAAAATAAATAAGACATGGGACCTCAGGGTCTCGACTTTCCCTTCTTAGCTTCGATGACTTCCCTGAGGTCCTGTCTCTGCTTCGGGTGAGGCCGCTGCCCGGCATCCTGGCTCTTCGGAGGCGGGGCCCTCGCAGCCACACTCGCCTTCTGACCCTGCCGCCAGCTAGGCCCAGCAGCAGGTTCAGGAGGGTGAACGGAAGGACGCTGCCTACGGCGAGGGATGTAGCGCTCAAACGCCACTGACTTAACCTACGCCTCTCTGAAACTACGGACTACTGTCTCAACAGCAGTTCCGAAAAGTCCAGTAGGCGAAACCAGGGCATCAAGGAGAAAGGCCCTGTCCTTCTCCATAGCTCTGACAGGTTAAGCCCCAAATGCCTCTCCATGACAATCAGAGCCACAAGCTAGCGGCCGATGGCACGAGCCGCTTGCTTGGTCGCACGGAGGGCCAGATCGGATGAGCGGCGGAGCTCCTTGATTTCATCAGGAGCCACGCCCCGCCGCCGCATCAGTGTCCTTTAGCAGGTCCGCCTGGTATGCCTGCAATACAGAAATGGTATGCAGGGTACCGCCGGCCTGCCCAGACGCCGCGTATACCTTGCCCACGAGCCTAGATGTAAATTGGCACAGCTTCGAGTGCAGGATAGGAGCCTTCCTTGAAGATGCCCGGGGAGGTGCAAGGTAACCCGTAAGGGTTTCCTCCATCTGAGGCATCTTCGTGTACCCACTGTCTCCCAGCCCCTTCACATTAGCATAGTTGGATTTGCTGGGGGTGAAGACGCAGGCAGAAAAAGGATTCCTCCACGACCTCAACAGCTCGCTGTGAAGCTCAGGGAGGAATGGAAGGCTCTGAGGGGTGGAGCGTTTATGACCAGCTAGGAAGCGCTCATCCAAACGACTGCTGGGAGCGCATTCCTGCGTTTCTGCCAACCAGTCCAGGCTCAGCCTGGCGGTGGCGCGGGTCATGACGTCCAGAAGTTCCTCATACGTCGGTGACGAGGAGGAGGCTGGTAGAGATATAGCGTTTGCCTCGTCTCCTGTCACGTCTACCTCCTCGGAGCTAGACCGGCCAAGTAACATGCTCTCTGCCGGCTCGGAAGAAACTGGAGACCTGGTTTCCAGATCCAGCTCAAGAGCAACAGAACTGGCGACCAAGGATTGAGAAAGGGAAAGACCTGACCCCAAGCTCGTCAGCCAGATCTAACTGCGAGCCCCACGAGTGCAGACGGCACTCTGGCTCAGCAGCAGTGGGTCCAGCACCGCGGGGCGCAGACACTTGGCTTCCGTCCTCTGCAAACAGAGCCAAGCGGGAGCGCAGCTGCTTCACCGTGAAAGAATCATGGTGAGCACAGCCGGCTCCCTCGAGAGTTGTGTATGCTGTACCCCCAGACACATCACACACAGCTCATGGGAATCGCTGGGTGTGAGGAATCTTTCACATGGTGAGACATATCTTTTAAATCTCCGTTCACTCATGCTTTCCTAGGTTTTTTTTAAAGTATATATCGTCCTTCTCACAAGCATACACAAACAAATGGCTCCTGAAGACAAAAAGCTAATGGCGTGTTCTACAGGTGCCCTTTTATACTCGTGGTCGCACCAGTAAGGTAGGCCAATTTCAAGTTCATTGTCGTGTTTCCACATGCACTTCAGACACCGGTCATGCTGATGGAGTTCCCCAAAGTGTCCTCTAGGGGACGCAGTGCGAGTTCCCATTCGATAAGGGAATCAGCCTGCTTCAGGAAGCACTTAGCTCCTACAAAGAAAAAACAAAAAACAAAGAAAAGCAAGGAACACGATTGCCATGAATGGGTGCACTTGGTCCACAACGATGTTCAGACACTTGACAGCTGTCAGGGAGTGTGCTATTGGGATAATGGGGCCTAAAGTGTCCCAAGAAAACATCGCTCACAGCATAACACACCACCACCACTGGCCCGTGTCCACCCAACAGTGCATCCAGGTGCCATAGCCTCTGTTGGTAATCAGTGTATCCGCGCTCAACGGTTGACGTGATGCACCAGGAATCTTGATTCATCAGACCAGACCACTTCCAATCATCCACAGTCCAATCGCAATGATCTTGGGCCCATTTCACGCGTTGTTGGCGATGGCGTGCAGTTAGCATGGGAACCCGGCTGGGTCGTCGGCTATGCAGGCCCATATTCAGAAGACTGCGATGAACTGTGTGCTGTGACACATTGCCCTATAGTCACCACTGTTGTAGCTGCTAGTGATTTGTCTTTCTGTGGCCCTGCGGTCACTGTGAACAACGTGCGACATTCTCCGCTCCCCTCCGGCATCAGTGAGCTGAAGACGGCACATGGCTGGGCGATGGTTCGTCATTTGGCCATCCGTGCACCATTTTTGATACATACTCACTATAGCAGCACGTGAACAACGCACAAGGCACGTCATTTCCAAGATCGAAGTCCTGAAGCAGTGTGGCATCACAATTTGTCTTTTATCAAACTCTGATGAATTGGCAGCTTTTCCCATTCTGACACTGAACACTTACTGACCGAAAGCAGGTCCTTGGGTGGTTTGTATAATGGTCTGTGAAACATTGGGTTGCCAGGCACGCTCATTGATCTAGGCTGGGGTGGTCATAATGTAATGGCTCATCACATCACAATGGCTCATCACATGTTAGGGAACCCCAGAGTATGATGTAAGAGGGACACATGATGATTCAAACATCATATAAAGCAAAATGATGAAGTAGTCCTCAAAATAGTGAAGTAGTCCTCAGATGCCATGTTCATTGCAGCAGCATTTCAGAAAAATTAAGTTGTGGAGAAAAAAATTAAATTCACAATTTAAAAAATGAACAGCTTTCTGATGGTTTGTTTTAAATGAACTATTGAATTAATTAGAAGAATTATTCCACCACATGCACATGACATCATTAACGTCTGGTGGAATATTGTGGAATTAACATAGTTCAAATGACGAAGATGAGACCATGTTACTATGATAAGCTAGTTAATTTCACCAGTGCTGCACTGTTCTTTGGAAGATAAGCAGTGAGTTATGTCATTGTTTGGGAAACACATCCCAGCTTTGCTTACTCAGTGCTAGTGAACATGAACTAGAGTTATTAGGTTCATTAATTAATTGTTTTTGGACAAATCTTTTAAAGCTACACTATGTAACTTTTTGTCCTCTGGCGGATGAAACATAAAATCTACAAATTACTTGCAGGGGAACATTGTTTTGGTAATTACATTAGTTTGGCTCAGCTATTCTGTGCAGATGAATCTGATAGCTTGAGGTGCACTGTTGTGCCCATGGTTACAGTTAAACAACTTAAATTTCTAGCAGTGATCTTGTTTTGACTAAATATTTTGTACAATTTTAAACAGAAGGAAAAAAAGCAATAAATCACAGACTACAGTTGAAGAAACTGTTCATGTCAAATTACATGCAGTGGCTGAATTCATAAAATACAGAAAATCACAAGACTTTTTATTAAGTCTAATGAGGTGAAAGACAAGTGAGTTTTGATCCAAAGAGACCCAGGATCAAACTGTCTGGAGTGCATACATTTGTACAGCCAGCTGTGACTTTCTTTCAGACCTTGGCAGATCCTCTCTAAACGGACACACGGATCATTAAAAAGGCAGGAGCAAAGAAGTATTTCATGGAGAAAGGTGAAATTATTATCTCAGTGTTTGCGAGGGAAAATGGATTTGTGGTAGTGCTCCATGAAGATGACATGCTGAAAGAGAAGAAGGATGATTTTTCTCAAGGTACAGACGATGACAACACAAAAATACAAATTATTAAAACTATAAAACCAGATGTTTTGGCAATATTTGGCAAGAAAAAAACTGAGATGTCTCTTCTTTGTTGCTTTCATCCAAGAGGTCACGAAAGACCCCACAACAACATCCAAAGAACTGCAGGCCTCACTTGCCTCAGTTAAGGTCAGTGTTCATGACTCCACCATAAGAAAGAGACTGGGCAAAAATGGTCTGCATGGCAGAGTTCCAAGACGAAAACCGCTGCTGAGCAAAAAGAACATAAAGGCTCGTCTCAGTTTTGCCAGAAAACATCTTGATGATGCCCAAGACTTTTGGGAAAATACTCTGTGGACTGATGAGACAAAAGTTGAACTTTTTGGAAGGTGTGTGTCCCATTATGTCTGGCGTAAAAGTAACACTGCATTTCAGAAAAAGAACATCATACCAACAGTAAAATATGGTGGTGGTAGTGTGATGGTCTGGGGCTGTTTTGCTGCTTCAGGACCTGGAAGACTTGCTGTGATAAATGGAACCATGAATTCTGCTGTTTACCAAAAAATCCTGAAGGAGAATGTCCGGCCATCTGTTCGTGACCTCAAGCTGAAGCGAACTTGGGTTCTGCAGCAGGACAATGAACTAAAACACACCAGCAAGTCCACCTCTGAATGGCTGGAGAAAAACAAAATGAAGACTTTGGAGTGGCCTGGTCAAAGTCCTGACCTGAATCCTATTGAGATGCTGTGGCATGACTTTAAAACGGCGGTTAATCCTCGAAAACCCTCCAATGTGGCTGAATTACAACAATTCTGCATAGATGAGTGGACCAAAATTCCGGACTCATAACGGACTCATCGCAAGTTATCGCAAATGCTTGATTGCAGTTGTTGCTGCTAAGGGTGGCCCAACCAGTTATCAGGTTTAGGGGGCAAACACTTCTTCACACAGGGCCATGTAGTTTGGGATTTTGTTTTCCCTTAATAATAAAAACCTTCATTTAAAAACTGCATGTTGTGTTCACTTGTGTTATCTTTTACTAATATTTAAATTAGTTTGATGATCTGAAACATTAAAGTTTGACAAACATGCAAAAAAATAAGAAATCAGGAAGGGGGCCAACACTATTTCACACCACTGTATTTAGAGTCAAAGAATAGAGTCTCCAGTTCCTGTTGTTTTAAGGTGTACACTTTAGAAATAGGTCATCTGACCCTGGAGGTTTCATCAGGGGACATAACAAAGGAAAAACTTTTTTTTCTAACAAACATGTAACTGGATAAAAGGTAAAAACATTTTGTTTAAATAAATCAAGCCAGCTGTCTTTCAACTATGCAGTGAGACACCAGAGTATTTGAGTAAGGCCAGTGCCATGATCGACAGGTTGATTAACAAGGAGCAAATAAATAACACAATATGTGATCCAGCCATTGCTCATTTCACCAAAGAGGAATTAAAAATACTGAGCAAAATGGAAAAGGAGCTCAAAGTAAGTGCCATATTTGAGAAGAAAGGAAAATACTCTGTCAACACATTGAAGGGCCTGACAGGATTTGTTTACACTGTAGAGAGTCATATTCGGGACATTATCCGCAAAGTGGAAAGGATTGAAAACAGAAAAAGGGAGGCAATAAAGACCAGCAATATAGCTGAGTGGAAATATCAAAGTGGTCGCAACTTAAAATCATTTGATGTTTTCACCAATTGTGACTTGGAAGAGGCCTTCAACCACCAAACAACTGTGCAAATCAAGAGTAAGCCTTACTAAAAATCTTTTTTTTTTTAAGATTTTTTTTAATTATTAAAAAGAGTTGGATAGTCCTGGATAGTCAAAAAAAATTGGACTGTCCAGCAATATCATTAAAGTAAGACTATTACATTTATATTTGACCCAAACTTATATAACTGATGTGTGTAAAGTTGAAAGTTTGTAATTTTGTACCATGATGTAATGATTGCTTAGGCTGAATGTTTATTCTTGTCTTCTACACAGATTGAAAGAGTCCAGAACAGCACACTTTGGAAAAACTACATGATTAAAAAGGAGGAACTGGAAGTTAAAAACAAGCACAAAAACACCGAAAAGCATCTCTTCCATGGAACTGGCCCTAATACGACTGATCAGATAAACAATCGGAGCTTTGCTGGCATGCATGGTACTAGCTAATATGTATCATAGTCTTTTCCAATTCAAAAGTCCTATGTTTGTATTTAGGATTAACAGACTTTTATTCTGTCTTTAGGAGCATTGTATGGGAATGGTACATATTTTGCTGTGTAATTGATTAAGTACCCAGACAACATTGTGAAACACTACAACGTTATATAATGCTGCTTCTCAAAAAATATTTTTTAATTTATATAAATGAATGTAAAAACTTATAATGTGCAAAATAATATAATATAATATAATATAATGTAATATATATATATATATATATATATATATATATAAATCGCTCTCTCTTATCTGTCTGTCTGTATGTGTGTGTGTGTGTGTGTGTCTGCACGTTTGTGTGTTGCTCCTAAGAGTTAATAGATTCTAAGTTAAAACCCTTAGCTAGGAACTAGGAAGACTACTAGTAATAAGATAAAACACATAAAACACACACATTTATGTTAAAGGTTGTTCTCTTGAAGTATTGAAACAAGGACGTTCTCAAACTGAATTACTGAAAAAGGTTTTACTTTTTAAGTGTCACATAGAATAGCATAGCCATAGATTCATTAGGTTAATAAAAAGTCATGTCCTAAACATTATCAGAACAGTAGGCTATTATGTATTTTTGACCCATGATACATTTTGGATTTTTAAGTCACATTTGAGTCTGATATTGTTATTCATTGCCATTGATCAGTCTCCAAGTAGCCCATTCTTATCATCTAATCATCTTTATATATATGTATATATATATATATATATATGACAACACAAAATGAACAGTAATGAAGAAATCTCGAGTAGGTCTGTGGTTGTTTAATGTCTCACCGTTTATTCTGTTTCTCAGGATATATATATATATATATATATATATATATATATATATATATATATATATATATATATATATTAGCATACTTGATGTAATATGTATTCACTGCAGTGTGAGGTGAGTTTTAATTTTAAGTTTTAATTAATTAAATTACTGGTGCCAAAAGATTCGATTATGTGGATTTAAAAGGGACGAAGAAACGGCAGTTCCCCCTGATTGCTACGTCTACAGCAGAGCAGCTGTCCGCATGCCTGACGGAAATCCCGGTTTAAGGCTGGGTAAAGAATAGGATTCAGAGCAGAGTTGAGGTATCCCAACCAAAGAACAATAGAGTCGGTCAGTTTGTTTGGGTGGGTCTCTGCCCACATGCCCATGCATGTGAAGTAGGTGAAATAGGGGAACCAGCAAATGACAAAGGCACCAAGCACTGTGGCCAGGGTCACTGTGGCTTTGTGTTCCCGAGCAGTGGCAGCTGCGTTTGCAGCCTGCGCAAAGGAAGGAGCGGTTGCACGTATACGCCGCACCTAAAAGTGGGACATGAAGAGACAGTGAGAAAGCTAGAAATATTGAGGGATGCAATGAAATAAGATGTAGTGGGTAAGACAGGTAAGTGTGTGCACAATAATAATAATAATAATAATAATAATAATACAAATATAATACTAATAATAAAATAAAAAGGGAAAAAGTATTTTTTAATAGAAATGTATTTTCTGTCATCATAGTTATCATTATATACTGTATATATTCCTGAACTTATTCTAAATTAAATTTATTTACCCCAAAATTATTGTCATGTCATTGACCTAAGTGGAGAAACTTACCTGTTCACGTGCAACACAGAATATACGATGGTAGATTCCACACATGACCAGCAGAGGGAGGTAGAAGATTAGAAAGGCTTTCAGCAGCACATCATTGTTATTCCATTCATAGCAGCAGGTCCTGCCTTCCTCTCCTTTATCCCACATGTCCCAGTCCAAGTTTTGTACTCTGAAGTCAGGTGTGTTCCAGCCTAGGTTAATAGACACAAAGGACACAGCCAGAGAGCATGTCCAGATCGCAGTCAGAGTGATCCCCACCCGACGAGGTGTGACCCTCCTGGGATAGCAGAGAGGGTTAGAAATGGCAAGGTAACGATCAACACTAATGGCCAGTAGAGTGAGGATTGAAGCACTACAGAGCATCACATCCAGAGAGATGTAGATATTGCAAAAAAACACCCCCAAGAGGCCATCTCCCACTGCGTAATTCCAGAGAGCGGAAGTACCAGCAAACCCAGCAGCAAGTCTGTCACAGCCAGTGAGAGTATGAAACAGCTACTAATCTGGTGCAGTCTGTCACAGCCAGTGAGAGTATGAAACAGCTACTAATCTGGTGCAGACGCCGACAGGTGGCCACAGCCAGACAAACCAGCACGTTTCCACAAATGGTCAGTAAGATGAAGGCCACCAGTACCACCCAGCGCAGCGTAGTGAACATCATTTTTAACTTCTGAAATGGGAAACCTTTGAGATTTGTGATATCCAAAGTAGTTCAGTCAGGACTCCATATGTCATCTGTTTTCTCAAACATTTACATTGGGTGCTATAAAACTGCCATAATATGAACATCTATAGCAACTGCTCAGATATCAGCTCAGGTTCATTCCTAAAAGAAAAAAAAGAAAGAAAAAAAATCTGATAAGCAGCCAACTGGGTAATTAATTTAGAACCTTTAGTAAAAGTGAAATGTACAGTGGGTATAATCATATTTTGTTGCTTTGCAGCCTGAAAAGAAGACAAACACCGTTTTTTCAGCTGTATTTACTAAGTGCAACTTATAACATCCAAGTGAAAGATATAACACCAACATGTCAGAAAAAAAATAAAAATAAATAAAAAACAGAATCAATGAGTTGGAAAAAGGATCACCCCCTCCTAAAAATGTTAAACTGGGATCAGCTGTGGTCATTTTGATTAGCTCAACATGAAAATAGCTTTCCTGGAGCTAATTTTGGTCCTTAACTGAAGCAAACAATCAACTATGGGTGGCAAGGCACTGTCAAAAGATCTCTGGGATAAAGTTGTGGACAGGCACAAGTCAGGAGATGGATACCAAAAAAAAATCTAAATCAAAGGCTTTATCAATGCCTAGAAGAACAGTGAAGTCTATTATTAAGAAGTGGAAGGTATTTGGTACAACACACAGACCCTCCCTGGATCAGGATGTCGCTCCAAACTGGATGAAAGAGCCTGGAGGAAACTGGTCAGAGAGGCGACCAAGAGGCTACAGCAACTCTAAAGTTACAGGAATATATGACAAAGAGTCATTGTGTGCATGTGACAACAATATCACAAATTCTCCACAAATGTGGTTTGTATGGAAAAAAGCCGTTCCTCAAGAAAGGCCACATGCAGTCAGCTTTGCCAAAAAGCACCTTGAAGATTCTGAGCCCACATTGAAAAAGGTGTTATGGTCAGATGAGACTAACATTTAATTATCTGGCCTTAACACTAAACGATATGTCTGGTGGAAATCCAATACAGCTCACCATCCAAAAACAGTGGTGGTAATGTCCTGTTATGGGGTGTTTCTCTGCAGCAGGGACTGGAGCACTTGTCAGGATAAAAGGAAAAATGGATTGGGAAAAATACAGTCAAATTCTTGAGGAAAATCTTTTGCCCTCAGCCAGAAAGTTGTCAGTGGGAAGACGGTTTACCATGCAACATGACAATGACCTAAAGCACACAGTAAATCTGTTTTGACAAACCAATAGTAGATGGGAGCAGTGTTTGGAAACATTTTTTGATTACAGGGGCAGATTATTTATTAATAAAGACTTATTTTTTCTCAGTTTCTTGCACAAAATGTGTTATGACCTCAGAACACTTTTTGCATTGTGCATGACTTGTAGACACAAGCTAAAATGACATGGTTGCTTAAAAAAATTGCATTTTTATTTATTGTTTACTTTTGTAAATGCTATCGGTTAGTTTAGGGTAAGATTGTGTCACTGTTACATTATTTTTAATCGTGATAGAGCATTACCTTTTAGCAACACTCACCAGACATTTAATTTTTAAACTGCTGTGTTATGTACAGCAACTAACGTAATAAAACATTGCCAGATTCACGTTCATATGTTTATGATGAAACTGAATGCACTTTTAGCTCCACTCACTGGACATTTTACTTTGAAAGAGATGCAAGAAACAATGTATTATCATTTTGAAGAAATGTTGCCAGAGGCACGTGTTTCCAATGAGTCTGGGTTGGGTTATTCTTTGCCATTCAAATTTTGAAACTTATGTGTTAGCATAAAGAAATGTTAATGAATGCGCTTGTCTGATATTCTGTGGTATTATGTATTCTGGAAGGTCACCAAAAAAAAAATTATAATGCAAATCTGAATCTAAATTGAATGCAAATTGAATGCAAAACTTCGGCCCCTGTTTACTGCAAGGACAAAAGGGCCTGAGTTATACAAGATATCAGAGAATAAGCCTTCTCTTTCATTTGTGGCTTCTTTTTTCTTTTTCTCTCATTTGTTTTTAATATTCATTTTGAATTTAATATACAGCGGTAGTTGTATGTTGATTTTTTTTTCCAAAGCTACATTAGTTGCCACTGATGAACACTGCTGAGATAAATTCACAGTAAGAGGTGACAGTGGGTCACACAGATACTTATAAAGAGAGGAAAGCACATTATCACTGTGTCATTGGTCTTCATGTAGATTTTACAGCAACTGACATGTTTGCACAAGAAAGAAATAAACAATAAACAGACCACATAATTTTATATTCCCTTAACATCTATATAAAAACTGTCTAAGTACCACCATCAAACTAAATTTGTATCTTCATGAGTACTGGTGTGATTACAAAAATTGTTTATATTTGTTCTGAATACTAACGAGTAGTTTACTGCCAAAAGTGCACCGAAGCTCTTTTCCATTCAGGTTATTTTACTTATAAAACAAATTCAATTGTTTGCCACTATATACTATGATGGCCAGACTGTCTTGTGCACTTGCTCCTCTGTTTGAACCATTTAGTCACACGCTCAGAAAAATAAAAGGTACAAAAGGGTGCATTTTAGTACCTAAAGTGCACATATTAGTACCTTTTCAAAAGGTATCGTGCCATTGACAGCTTGTGTACAGTTCAGAGAGTGTGACCAATAATATTTCAGAGAGTGTGACCAATAATAATAATAATAATAAAACCTTGATGTTGTCACTCCATCATAATGTCAGAAATATCACAACATTAATTTTAAAGGGAAGCATGAGCACAGTGTGGTTGAACATAAGAAATACATAAAAATGTATGCATGATCATGCAAACGTAAAACATGGTTGTATAGGTGGAAGGATACATTTGTAATGGAAGGATGTCTTTTAGCCAGAGGACATATTTAATGGTAGACAAATTGAATAAAAGTGTGACTGAAGATAATGCAATATCAATTTGCATTGTGTAATTTCTTCTGTATATTTGATTTGGCATCTCCCTGTAGTTAAAGGGATAGTTCACCCAAAAATGAAAAATTTTATGTTTATCTGCTTACCCCCATGCAGGGCATCCAAGATGTAGGTGACTTTGTTTATTCAGTAGAACACAAACTAAGATTTTAAACACAAACTGTCAGTCTTATAATGGAAGTGAATGGGTGAATCATGGCTAAAACACAATAAAAAATTAAAAGAAGAAACATACTGAAGAAACAAAGTCACCAACATCTTGGATGCCCTAGGGGTAAGCAGATAAACATCGAATTTTCAGTTTTGGGTGAACTATCCCTTTAAGACTGTAATCTCTCTCCCCCTTTTAACCATTCATTCGTTACCACAGGAACATATTTACACAAGAACAAGCATTTTCATTTCACACCATTATGGTAGAGGCCTGAAAAATGGCAGATTGCACGGAATACTCATAAACATAAATGCAGGTGAGTGACGGCCAATAGCAACAGCACAATTAAGGCACTTTCATTCAGTTTTCTCTGCAGTGTAGAAACATGAGCTGAAATATGTTTCCATGACAAAATTCCAAGCACACTATGAACATTAACTGGTCAGATGGATCGCACTGCATATTCACTCGGTGAATCACACTCAAATTAATGAATAGTCTGAAGGTGCAAGTATGAGGTTGATGACAATATTGTCCCCTCAATTAACAGTGAATCAAACACTCGGAGCTGCAATTAGCAACAGAGAGTCTGCACTGTCTAAGCTGTCAATCTAGTCAGCCACCAAAATAACTAACAAACCATCTATTAAACAAATACCTTAACTAAAAATATAAGCACAGGGTATCCATTGGCTGAAGTGTGATAAAGAATTACAGCCATAGAACATTTTCAAATGTTTCAAATTTTATAATAATTCTCAATGGCTACTTTCCAGTAACTGTTTTATAATCAGTGTCAGTTTTTAAAGGAAATACAAAAATTCTGTACAGATCCACAGCTCTTTTATGCAGCAGAAACACCAGCCGTGTAAAAGCACAAATCAGGTCTGCTGTTGTATTTACACTGTTTACACTTAGGTGCTGCTTACGTATATTGTGTGTTTTAATCAATGTGATAAGGATTTCATAAAATATTCTTCTAATGTATTAATTATTAGCTGAAAAGGTGTTTGACAGGACCCTTAATGATTGACAGGCTCATGGTTATTAGTTGCCCTGTACTTAAGTTTTATCTGTCTAATTAGGAAGCATGCAGTGAACTGATAAGAACATACAATATGTGGTCCTTTATTAAAGACATGAACACACTGATAATTTTCCAAACTTAATGACTGTGCAACCTAAAGGAAAGCTGTAGCAGGTGTTTTAACACTCGACAGTAAGAGATTATCATCATGCCACTTTATTAAGTCAGATCGATTGATTTATAGAAGAATGGGAGTAACGGGCTTGAAGAATTTGAATAAATCTATGAATAAGTCAATATACAGAAAAATGACATACTTCTGTAATGCCAAATAATTATAAAAATGGCAATATTTTATAAAAAGATTCAATTCAGCATCATTACCTAATGCATTCAATTTCATGGTAACACTTTACAATACGGTTCCATTTGTCATAGTTAACTATTACTGTAGTTACCATGAACTAACAATGAAAAATACTTCTAAACCACTCAAGTTTAACTGATGTGCATTATACATTATTAAAATCAAATGTTTTATATGTTAATATTATTTCATAGATCTGAGATAAGATGAACTAACAATGAACAACTACATTACAACAAGAAACGTTAATAAAGATGAATAAATACTGTAACAAAAACTAACAAAGACTTTTAAATAACTGTAAAAACTTTTTTTTACATCTAGGTTAAAGTTAATTTATAAATATAATATTTAATTATTAATCACATTCATTCATAATACATTAACTAATATTAATGTTTGCAACTTGAAATAGTAAAATGCATTAATATATACAGAAATTCAAAATAAACTAGATTAATAATTGCTATACAAATCTTCATTGTTAGTTATTACTTTTATTGATTAATAACGAATTAATACAATTAGTTATTAAATTAATACAACTTAATAACTAATTAAGTTAGTTGTTAACCCTAACCAGATTTACAGAAAACATATCAACTTTCATCAAGTTGCAGAAAACCTTCAATCAGTTTGCAGAAAGATATCTGACAATACTGTGAAGAAGGGAAAAGCAGCATTATAGAGCATCTGAACACCTATGGCACTCTGCAAATGACTGTGTTTGTGTCTAATGATTCGCATTTCGGCATCTACGTTACAGGGGTTTGTGTTTGTTTGAAGGACGTTTCCTGTCAGTGGGATTATATTTGCTCCATGAATCTTCTGGGCCAATTAACAGGGATTCAAAATATCTTCTGGTGCTTAGATCCTGTCTATGTATATCATTCTCATCTGAGCATGTGTGTGTGTGCACGAACAGGCCAGAAGCAGCCTCTACTCTTTGTTTGTCATTAACCAGCCCGAACACGAGCAGTGACATCTTTGTGCTAAGCTCGATGTCAAGGGTCTACAGTCACGTCTGTTCTCTGATCTTCCTGTCCAGAGTCACCTAGCAACTCCAGACCCCCACAACCTCT
Organism: Sinocyclocheilus grahami; assembly: GCF_001515645.1. Classification (NCBI taxonomy): domain Eukaryota; kingdom Metazoa; phylum Chordata; class Actinopteri; order Cypriniformes; family Cyprinidae; genus Sinocyclocheilus; species Sinocyclocheilus grahami. The sequence goes on along the minus strand of NW_015505257.1, from coordinate 1,084,293 downwards.
TGTACTGCTCAAAGAGTGGACTGCAAAGATGAACAGCTGAATCGAGATGATATTAAGACCAAGAACAAACAGCAAAATGAGATTGTCAAATCAACAGCAAGTCTCTAGCTGTTTGTTGTTCCATCATGATGGAATATTCCAAGTAAATAAACGAAAGGCTTTTAACGAAAGTGAGCGAGGAGAGAGTTTCCTCCTTGCTAATGTGTCTGGAGACCCTTTTTGTGCTTGTTTAACATGATTAAAGCTGTTATTGAGTCACATTCTTCTGTATCCGATGCCTTGTTATAGAGAACTAAAGTTTCTCTGTGCCAGCAAAGCTTCTGTCAAAGAAATTCTTCCTTGGAGGTGATGTGTGCAATTTTTTTGAAGTTAAAATATATTCTCCCATTCCAGCTTAATGTGCAGAGACAAATTTACGTAAGCCATTTGTAAGTTGATTTCCAACAAAAGTGTAAACACTGCGGTTCTGTGGCTCTTTCTGCATTGCTCATTTGTTTGTGCAGGCCGACACAGCAACATTGCACAACCAAATGCCATCCAAATGATGTCTGAAAGACAAGGAAAGTATCTGAGAAACCTCATTTTTCAATTCGGTTTGGTGCCACTAATGATACAAAAATAACATAATGCATCTTTTATGTTTTGTATAATCTAACTTTACAAAGAAAACTGCTGTTCTGTGAGGCATCTTTTTTTCATAAGCTAGAGCTTCCAAAAGAATAATAACAATTCATCTTTAGCCTTTAGAAAGCAGAATGAAATTGTATTATTATTAAATTTGGTAAATGCGCATGTAAAAATATATTAAACACACACACACACACACACACACACACACACACACACATATATATATATATATATATATGTTCAATATAATAAGTTCACATTAACTTTGACAATATTATTAAAAAGTTTGAGGTTTGCAAGATTTTTTAATGTTTTTGAAAGTCTCTTAGGCTCAACTTTTATCAAGCTTTTATTTGATCAAAAATACAGTAAAACAATTATAAACAATTAACAATAATAATAAAAAAAAGATTCTGTGATGGCAAAGCTGAATTTTCAGCATCATTACTCCAGTCTTCAGTATCACATGATACTTAACAAATCCTTTTAATATGCTGATTTGGTGCTCAAGAAACTTATTTTATTACTATTAATGTTGAAAACAGCTGCTGGTTGAATTCTTTGATGAATATCAAGCTCAAAAGAACAGCATTTATTTGAAATCTTTTGTAAAAGCCATTCAAAGGCCATTTCAACATGCCTTATAATTAGCATTATGGATATTACTGATTTTATTAGCTCTAAATTAAAATCAAACTCAGACTAACAATAGAAACAAGGAAATATCATTTTGTAACCATACCTTGTAACCATGAAACACTTAAAAATCTAAGCAGATGGTTTTATCCATAGTGACCTATGCCGGTCTGACACACTCCCCTGAAGCAGCATCTAGTCCAGTGGTAAAACAGTGATACAGCAGGGCCGCAATTTCATTGGCTCTGCAACGGTTGGTTCATTCTTACGTCTTAGCAACATTGACACCAAAAGTACAACCTCTCCGGTAACAGCTTGGAGCCAAAAGCACTAAGCTATCATCATCTCCTCTGCCTGTCAGGACCTTTCCATGAATATTTCAAGTTATTTAGAGCAGCAAAATTAGTGAGCTGGCTGATTTCAGGTCTGCCCCTTCACTGAGACGACTATTGGTTTGCGATTGTGGTAATCCATTTCTGGCTGTGTGTGTGTGTGTGTCCATTTTTTAGCATGTCAGTATATGTGTGTAGATGTAAGTGTGTAAGCTGTGGCCCTTTGCTGCAATCTGTCATATCATATTCTCATCCTACGGAACACTGACCTTACATCTCCAGAGACACATGCTGCTCTGATCTGCACCCCCTCCAGAGAAAACGACAATAGGACTGAACAGAGAGAAGAGGAGACATCATATTTCCCCTTCTTGTACTGTACAATATTACTTTATTTACTCACCTGGCATATTAGCAATATATAAATACATACACATACCGTTAAAAAGTTTGAGGTCAGCAAGTTTTTTTTAAAGATATGAAAGATACATTCCACAAAAATATTGAGAAGCACAACAGTTTTCTCATTTATTATAATAAGAAATGTTTCTTAAGCAGCAAATCAGCATTGAATGATTTCTGAAGGATCATGTAACTGATGACTGGAGTAATGATGCTGAAAATTCAGCTTTGCACCACAGGAATACATTTTAAAATATACTAAAATATAAAACAGTTATTTTCAAATAAAATAATATTTCACGGTATTACTTTGTGAGAATAAGAGGCTTCATTTAAAAACATTTTAATCTTGTCGACCTCAAACTTTTGTAAGGTAGCATGTACTGTACAGACAATGTTGTAAATTCTGACAGTCATGCCGATAATGATGCTGTAAGGATATCCGCCACTGGATACCTTCCTTGGGCCAAGTGCGCGGACCTTACAGGATGCTTTGTTGACTTCTGAGATACAGCAAAGAGAGAGAGTGAATGAGAGAGAAAGGATCCATGTTTACCTGTATGTCTACACTTCACTGCACATCTTCTGACTAACAGACCAACAAACAGGAACACATCATCTGACCCATTCAGTCTACTAGCCTTGGGTAATTTTGCCCCATGTTTTTAAAGGGGTCGTGAACTGCCTTTTTTATTATTTTGTGCTGTTCTCTGAGGTCCACTTATAATGTTATCAAGATATTTACATAAAAAACAATATTTTAGCAGTAATAGGCAATTTTTTGTCCTGTTTGACCTCCCTCATCAGAACGCTCTGTTTGAATAGGCGTGGTGTACTGTAGACTCGGAAGTAAACACCCACTGCTATGATTGGCTAATAGTTGTGTATGTTTGACAGCAACATCCTTCACAGATGGACACTGCTGTGATTTAGGTAAAAACCGCATAAATACTCAGTTCATATCAAACGATCTGTAATAACAGACAAAGCAATAGTGATAACGTAATAAAAAAGTTACTTACACTTGTGTGGTGCAACATTACTTCAGATCCAATATAGTCCAATGTAGCACAGAATCGTCTTTTCATTTCAGTCTTTCAGAAAATCCGGCGTCGAATTGTGCCTTGTTTGTAAATGAATCCAGGGTGAAATGAAGTGAGCAAACGACCAACCTTTTACTGACGTGGTCTAGAACTTCATTAAAAATAAAGCTAATCCACTCTTTCCTAATGTTGGGATCCGATGGAAGGTTATACAAAGAATGTGTTTTCCACAGTTTGGCACTGCACAGCGTCTTGTTATCTTCGGAGCCTAGCAGTAATAGGCAATTTTTTGTCCTGTTTGACCTCCCTCATCAGAACGCTCTGTTTGAATAGGCGTGGTGTACTGTAGACTCGGAAGTAAACACCCACTGCTATGATTGGCTAATAGTTGTGTATGTTTGACAGCAACATCCTTCACAGATGGACACTGCTGTGATTTAGGTAAAAACCGCATAAATACTCAGTTCATATCAAACGATCTGTAATAACAGACAAAGCAATAGTGATAACGTAATAAAAAAGTTACTTACACTTGTGTGGTGCAACATTACTTCAGATCCAATATAGTCCAATGTAGCACAGAATCGTCTTTTCATTTCAGTCTTTCAGAAAATCCGGCGTCGAATTGTGCCTTGTTTGTAAATGAATCCAGGGTGAAATGAAGTGAGCAAACGACCAACCTTTTACTGACGTGGTCTAGAACTTCATTAAAAATAAAGCTAATCCACTCTTTCCTAATGTTGGGATCCGATGGAAGGTTATACAAAGAATGTGTTTTCCACAGTTTGGCACTGCACAGCGTCTTGTTATCTTCGGAGCCATCTTTATCGTTTGGTTTCTGTGTAGACCTGCGTTTGTCTCTCTCATTATTTACACTACGTGTGCGAATCAGTGGGCGGAGCTAGATAGGCAGTGATGTAGAAGCAGGTGCTGATCTTCTTCTGCGGAGGTGGGGTTTACCCGCTCTATTACGTCATAGAGCGGCACATTCCACAAGCTGTCATTTTGGCAGATTTGCTTCAATATAAGCTGTTTAAGACTAATGAGAAAGTTTTGAGTTCTGAAACTTACAGGATGTTTTTACATTACGATGACCTCTTATATGTCAAAAGATCAAGGGAATTTTGATTTCTCAGTTCGGCCCCTTTATGTAATTCTAAAGAAATGTGTGCAGGATAGCTTTGCAATTTTTTAAATTGCATTCTACTAATGGATCTTAATTTTAGATCCCAATTTATTGCAAAATAAAAAAATATTCATACACTCAGGGGAAAAAAAATACCTTTAGGGGTACAACAGCTTGTCAATGGAGCTGTACCCTCAAATTAACACCTTTGCCCCTAAAGGCTGCATAATCACGATCTGAGAGTATCACATAGATGTCCCTTTGAGGGAACTGGCCCAGTGACAAACGGTTGTACCTCTAAAGATGCCAAGATAAAACTCACTTATTGGACATCAAAAATAAAAAAAAAATCTAATTACTATACCTTCTTAATACTTTTAAAGGACAAGCTCACTAAGAAAAGACAGTCCTATCATGGCTAACTATCATGGCAGCAGACATGCTACTTACTTTGGAAATGCGTCATGTAAGATTTTCTTCTATCAGTGATATTGATGTAGCTGGTCAGATTTGTTTTGATATAATCACATGTATATTGCAAGAACAAGACTTGCTCCTCCACCAATAGCTTGCAATTTTATGTTTCAACCACAGATGGCGATAGAGAGCCCAGTCGTATTCTTCCTTTAAAATGATCTGTAAACTGGAAGTTATATTTGTATTGTTTCTGATGCTGATTACTGTAACTTAGACTGTTTTTAGTCTCAAATATGTCAGGGTTTACATTACGAACACTAGCAAACATTAGCACTCGGCTACATGGCCTTTGAACACGACAGCCTGAAAGTAGAGAGCAAATTATTATTTTCTTTCTTTTTTTATGTAAACCATACATTATACATGCAAATTGAAGATTTAACTTCACTACTAGCATACAACATCATGCAAGTGACCTCATCTTGGTGACAAATGCATGCAGACTTGCTTAGTTATGCTGCCCTTTCTGGTTTGTTTTGTTCCAGAGCTACTGGCCTGTATGAGTGTATTACAATGGTTAAAAGTACTGAACTCGCCCACTCTCTTGAATGAGGGCTGGCTGTGAGGTCCACTCGCTCTTTGGCATGGAGAGAGACCCGACCCCTCGAGTGCAGCTGTGGAGAGATGCTGACATTTTGGGCTCCTGTCACATTACACGCACTGCAGAGATGCAGTTTTTTGGGGATACTAAATTGAAGCAGAATCTAGTCCAAAATAGTGCATTGCCCCTGGCAACAGCTTATTAATCAAAGGAAGCTACCAGGGCATGAATAGCTCTGCAGTGGATTTGTGTTTAAGAGTGCTCTTCTACATATAAAGCCAGGAGTGTGTCAGGCAGCCAAACTTTTAATTCATCATAGGTTCTTCATGCTTCGCCATGCTCTTACAACATGTCACTGTTTGACTCTTAAAGCCTTTTAAGAAAGCATGTTAGGCCACAGATTGTTTAAGGCTTTGGAGACCTGAAGTATGCGTCCACTTTCCTTTGAGAATGCAGGAGTGGAGTTCATTGCTTTCAGACCAACTGCCTGTCTGTCCTTATTGTGTACTAGGACAGTAGATTGAATATTGTAACACTGTATGCTAACAAGAGTTTCTTGTACCAACTTATGATTTAGTCAATGCTAAAAGAAAAATGATTAGCATGTGGACAGTTAAAAAAAATCACAGTGATATATACTGTCTGTGTGTGTGTGTGTGTGTGTGTGTGTGTGTGTGTGTGTGTACGTGTGTATGTCTGTATGTGTATATATATATACATAGTGTATAAAACCTTGGAATATTTCGGCATGTGTGGGGAGGAAGAGAGGCTTTATTTGGAAGAAAAGAGACAAAACACCCATCTTTGTTGCATAACCTTGAATCTGTGATTTGTTTAGCTAAAATTCAGCCATTGAAGCTCCATATGTCAGTCCCATCACAGTCGTCTGGCTTTAACAGATGATAGCTGTCCATTTAAAAGATCAAAAATGAAGTGATGTACTATATACTCATAATGTCATGTCCTAAAAAAGCATCTTAAGTGCAAAACCCTTCATAACTAGTCAAGGCAAGCATCATGTTCATTGTAACTGTAGAATGTTGTACAATTTCATTTTCCAAGGAAAACTAATTTCATAATTTAAATTCTCCTTGGTAGTTCAGTCACAGAATGCCATTTAATATTGCTCCATTCCACAAAGTATGTCAGACTTCAGACAGCATTAGGAGAAAAAAGGAGTTGTGACTCAGAATACCAGAGGGTTGAGAGTCATGCATGAAAATCAGATATTTGGCATTATGTAGTCATTTCTTTTGGACTTTGTGTGGCAGCCAGCTGAACAGCATCCTGCATAATTTCTTCCTTTTGATTTTAGCCTTGAACAGGCACTGATTCTGGGGATGAGCCTGAGACTGAATCTGAGACATAATCTGAAATTGAGGCAGAATCTGAGGCATAATCTCAGTCTGGGATTGAATCTGAGATATAATCTGATTTTGAGATTGAATCTGTGGCTGAAATGGAATCTGTGACTGAGACTGAATCTGAGGCTGAATCCGAGACACAATCTGTGGCTGAGCCTGAGGCTGAGACTGACTCTGTGGCTGCGGCTGCGTTTGAGACTGAGATTGAGCCCGAATCTGGCACTGAATCTGAGAAATAATCTGAGGCTGACTTTGAGTTTGATTCTCAGATTGGCTATGGGTCATAATGTTCGCATTTAGCTGGTGTAATTTGTGATTCTGAATGAGTGAGGTGAGTAAAGACAGAGATCCTTCATATCCTTCTCTCCTCTCTGGGGATGATGGACACAGACTCTGGAAGAGTTCTTTGAATCTTCTCTCCTGTTGACGGAAGTCATACTCCACACTAGTCCAAGGAGTGAATAAGAAAATTGGGAAAGAGATAAGGGAAAAGGTAGGGGGAACAGAAAAGAGAGCATTCGATTTATGATTGTTCATGCTTCATAGTTCATTTTCCCCCTTGGAATTACATACATTTACAATACCGTTCATTACTCCAGTCTTCAGTGTCACATGAAACTTCAGAAATCATTCTAATATGCTGATTTGGTGCTCATTTCTTATCATTATCAATGTTGAAAACAGTTGTGCTGCTCCATATTTTTGTGGAAACATATGTATGTATGTATGTATGTATGTATGTATATATATATATATATATATATATATATATATATATACTGTATTTTTTATGTATGTATTTATGTATGTATGTATGTATATATATATATATATATATATATATATATATATATACTGTATTTTTTTTTTAAACATATATATGTTTGGGTGGGTAATAAGTAAAATCTGTGCTTTTTCTACTATTGTTTTACCATTATTTTCTTCCACCATCAATACATAGAATATGATAGAATATAATGATAGAATATAATGACAACATATTTTAATAAAAACTATTATTAATAAATGCTAAATTTTGGTTTTGTCTTTTTTATTATTAACCTATGGGAGAAAATAATAAAACACTGAAGAAGAAAAAATGTGTCTATGGAAATGTGGGAATGTGAATCTAATTGTATTGAATTGGATAACACAATAAAGTACAAAAGTTCATGTTTAAAGGGATAGTTCACCCAAAACTGAAAATTCTGTCATTATTTAATCACCCGCATGCCATTCTAAACCTGTATGACTTTCTTTCTTCTTAAGAACACAAAATAAGATAATTTGACACACTGCCTTTTTGAAGCACTGAGACTTTTTTAAAAATATCTTCTTTCGCTCTCCACAGAAGAAGGAAGCCTTATCGTTTGGGAACAACATGAGGTTGAGTAAATGATGACAGAATTGTCAATTTTGGGAGAACTACCCCTTTTTAAATGGTTGGTAGTCTCGCTGGGTGCTCTCACCTGTAGACAGCACATGCAGTCTTCTGACAGGTGGAACAGTCACTGAAGTCTTGGCCAGTCCGAAAACATTGCCGACTACAAAAATAGCAGGCAAGGAAAAAGATTTTAAAATGCATTGTTTGAGTATATCTTTTAGTATGCCTTACATTCACATTCATAAATGCAGTTAGAGCTCATTTATAGCCCTTATTGACCTATGCTTGGAGATAAAACCAAATGTACATTAAATTAAATTAAACTACAACTACACTTTCTTCCTGCACCTTGGCTCTAAAAAACACATCCAGCTCACCAGTCACACTTGTCTATTATCTGTTAATCTTGGAACAAATCCGTCTCTCACCCTTTGCTGATTGCGTGGCTCATCTCCAGGTCCTGGATGATGTTGAGCAGAGTTGTGATTCTCTCCTTGTTGGACTGCAGACTCGCCTCTACCATCTCTAATCTGTGTTTAGGGTCCCGCGGACTGCCACACTGTGGTGATGCAGGCAGCAACCGGGCCGCAGAATCCGGATGGTCGTGCGTTATGGAACAGTGTTCACTTGGGATGGGCCTAGTCCCTTCAGAATGAGATTCCATCTGTGTCTTTGAGTTCTGGAGACTTCCATCTTTCTGTGTGTGTTCCATAGGCAAAGTGCCTGAGGGTGTCAGAAGTGGGTTTTGATTGGAGGACACATTCAGGCCTCTGTTTTCACTGCCCCCTGTTGCAAATTTAAAAGCTGGTGCTTGTGGAGGTGCAGAAGAAGGTTTAGGAGGTCGACAAGAGGGAGGTGGTTTGTTTGGAGGTTGAAGTGAGTGTTGTGAGTCATTGATCATTTGACCTTCTGGTTCTGCTACCTTAATATCAGCCAGTTTCTTTGACTCTGTGTCACTCCAAAATTTTAATTCAGTCCTGTAGTGTGTTGTAGCTTGAGGAAAAGCCCTAGCGGAAGCGATGGCTAGTAATGAGGACTCAAGAGTGTCATTATTAAGCTGATTCAGGACAGAGCGTCTGAGAACCGTAGGCTCTGTCTGTCTATGTGGCGTATTCGAATGAACACACAAAGCGTGTGAGGATGATTTGACCCCGGGGCTTGTTTGAGAACGTTCTTTGGTGTACGAACGCACCTCCACCTCAGTCTGAGTGGTGGTAAATGCATTTGAGAGGTTCTGATGGTTGATTGTCTGCATCGTAAGTGTTGCTTTGTGATGGGTTGGCATATTTGGGGCATGTGAAAAGAAGCGAGTGTCATTTTGGCTTTTTGACTCACGATAAGGATGTGACAGTGCATCTTTATGCATGGATATACCCTGCAGTGATGTTCCACTGGTGTTTGTTCGCTGTGTGGATGTGTGGGAAGCTTCTTTGTGCGTGTCGGTGGGTGAAGGAGTGCTGTTGTGTATTGATGCGTGATGTGGTTCACCGTGAGGCCCTGAGAGTTTAGGTGTGTGTGTCACCAGTCCAAAATGTGAACGTGAATCACAGGGTGAGGATTCTGACTCTGTGTCAGCACAGATTTGTGTCCCGCTTTGAGGTTTAATGCCGAAATTTGTGTGTGAGCACATTGACGGTTTAGTGTGCATGTCAAATTTGGACTTTAATCCATTAGGGAATGGAACCTGTCTGTGAATGTTTGAAGCAGTGGAGGATATGACACCTTCATTCACACAACTCTGCACTATAGATTGGCGTTTAATGTTTGAATGTAAATGAAAACAGGCAGGGGATTTTGTCTGATTTAACCGTGAGCATTTCAAAAGTGCATCACTGCTTTGAGGTTTGGAGTTCTGCGGTGTGCTAGTTTGGGGGAACATTTGTTTCAAAGTAGTTTGCAAAGGTTTGATGTGTGTTTTATTTTGTGGCTGGGGAGACTCTGAGTGTGTAGGTTTGACTTGGTTTCCTTGAGTTGGTTGTTTCTCATCAGGGTTTGGCTGGTGAGATGATCTGAAGTGGGTGTTTGTGTGTGGTATTCTGGTATTTGTAACCTGTGTGGCATCTAGCCTTTCTGTCAGGCTGTTTTTGTGTGTTTGGGGAGGGTTGACAGACACAGGAAGTCTGCGGGGACAAGAGTTGTGAGGTTTGTGAGCGTTCAAGTGTGTGTTTACGACCTTTGTTGAGCCTCTATCCTCTTTCACGGTAACAGTGAGAGTGTGTGTATTTAGAGCCGATGAGCGACTGGTGTGATTAATGTGTGTGTCAGCACTAGATTCCCTCTTGACTGCGTGATGATTAGTGAGGTTTGATGCCTCACTCTGCTGAGCAGGCAGGAGAGATAATGGCCATTCCTTGTTTATATTAATGTTGAGATAAGAATGAAGGTTAGTGCTCATGGGGTGCTGGTCTGACTGTGTAGCACTGCGGGTGGTGTGCCTTTCTATCTGCGTGTATTCCTGCACGTCCTTCTCAGGGTAAAGAGGGGATGAATGTCTCGACTGGAGTCCCAGAGAACCCTCGGAATTTGGCGGTGTAATCATCCTTATTTGGCTGTAGAGTCCATGAGGCGCAGGATTCTGCCTTCCTCCACAAGTGCTGCAGATGGTCACGGGAGGTCTGTGAGGAGGTGAGTGTGGAGGTAATGTTTTTTTCTGTCTGGTGGAAGACTCCTCCCCATCACTGATGTCACTGCTGATCCCGCCCATTACCTCGGAGTCAACCACGCTCCCATTGGTGAAGTGACAATTCCTTCTCAGTTTTAGCCTGCTGTTAGCCACACTTCTCAATGAGGGGCTGGTTCTAATTGGATGGTTGCGGAGCTGCACTTCTTCCCTGATGTTTTTACAAATATCCCTCTCCAGTCCCTCAAAGGTCACACCCTTTTTCATTTTAGTCTCCAGACTTTTTTGTTTAATAATTATACTTTTTGTTTTTTCTTTCCCGTTATCCTCCTTTTTACCGGCCTCGTTTGGGATGTGGCCATTAGGTGGCATGATCACTTTGTTTTCTGATTGACTATTACAAGCGTCCACATGTTTGCCGTTCAGCTGTAGTTGGTTGTTTCTCATTGCAGGTGACGTCTGCACACCGACATTACAGTGATGAGATAGTGTGAGGGCCGCCATTCTACTGGTCCCATTTGTCACAGCCCTCCAGATGCGTGTCCCCACAAGTGCGGGCTCTCCGAGTACTGGCACTGGAGTGGTGTGATCAGCTGCTCGTCTACCCATTTCAAGTATAACTGGTCCAGGCAGACTTGAGTAGAAATCAATGCACTTGACCACTATGGAACACCTGAGGTGGAAAGAGAAGGAGAACTCTTGGAAGTAAATAGACTGAAAAGGCAGACAAAAGGTGAATAGTAATGAATGTTTTTTTGGGTTACAAATACCCTGATACATGATTCATGCTTACAAAACACTGCAGTCTTTGTTTAAAAATCTGAAAAATATGTATTTAACATTAATATTTTAAATTTGTTTGTTTGTCTAAAACCTTTTTTTTTCAACCCAGCTTCATTATAAATGTTTTGTGGCTGTATGTCACAGGATTGAATATTAGTGCAAAAGTGGCAAATAATGGCCTTAACTAGCAAATATTATTGTGCTTTGTTCCATGTATGTTAATATATGTACAGTATATGTATATCCCCACTGTATATATATATATATATATATATATATATATATATATATACAGTGGGTACGGAAAGTATTCAGACCCCCTTAAATTTTTCACTCTTTGTTATATTGCAGCCATTTGCTAAAATCAATTAAGTTAATGAGGAAAAAAAATAACTTAAATGATTTTAGCAAATGGCTGCAATATAACAAAGAGTGAAAAATTTAAGGGGGTCTGAATACTTTCCGTACCCACTGTATATATATATATATATATATATATATATATACACATACAGTGGGGATCAAAATTATAGAACAACCTACAATTTCTAGGTCACTGCTTAGACCTATTTTAACTTATCCTAACAGGAGTAGAAAGGCAGTTTTTTAAGCATATTTCAGAAATTAATTGTATTGTGAAGCACAGTATATAAAACTTAAATAAGATATTTAAAACATAACTCTGATCAAAATTAGAGAACACTTATAGAGACCTTCAAGTTATTGGTGTTAATCTGGTACCTGGTGCTAATTTCCTTAATTATATGACAAACCCTATTTAACTGTCAGCATTCCTCTAATTTTGACTGAGATTGCAAGATAGCGAGGTGCTCTAAGGTGACTGAAACTCTGCAACAGCAGGTTGTCCAAATAAAGGCCAAAGGGATGACCCTTTCAGCCACTGCAAGAGAAGTTGGTCATTCCAAATCTGTGATTTCTTGAATATTACAGTTTTACATTGACCCTGATTCATTCAAGTCCCCCAAAAAGGCTGGTCACCCACGTAAGACAAATGCACGAGAAGACAGGATAATGAGGAGACTCTCAGAGGGGAATCGGTTTAACACTGCAGCTGGAATTGCTCACCAGTTAAGCACTGAACAGGGTAAGGATCTGTCTTGGCATGCTTAAGAGAAGTCAGATTGCAAGCACACTCTGCAGTGTCAAAGCCTCTCATTATCAGAAAGAATCAAAAGGCTAGACTCACCTTTGCTGAGGAGCATGTTATCTGGACAGAGGAGAACAGGTCCAAAGTTCACTTTTGTGATGAGAGCAAGTTTAATTCATTTGGGTCCAATGGGAATCATTGGGCCCTATTTTAACGATCTAAGTGCATGGTGTAAAGAGCACGGCGCAGGTGTACTCAGGGCATGTCCGAATCCACTTTTGCTAGTTTGACGACGGGAAAACGGTCTCATGGTGTAAACGGGTTGTCCCTATTCTCTTAATGAGTAATGGGTGTTTTTTTTGGGCGTAAGGTGCAATAAACCAATCAGAGTCTCATCTCCCATCCCCTTTAAAAGCCAGTTGTGCTCGCGCCATGACGGGTTCGCTATTTACATGGTGGCAGGGCCGGATTTACGCATAGGGATTCTAGGCACATGCCTATGCTTGCTCGTCCAGGGGGGTCCCAAACACAATGAAGAGATATAAAATATTTTTGTTATACTATGTACAACAGTAAAAGAACCAAAAACCCCAGAAGACATTGAGCAAATAAATATAATAAACAATAAGGTAAAAATGACAAACTAATTCCATGTCTTCAACCTTTTTAATGTATGGAAATCATGCTTTTTTCACAGACACAGACGCAGTACACACGCGAAAACGCAGGCAAAAACTTGTTGTTAGTGCTGCCCCGCGAATTTATCAATAAAATAGTTTCGCATTTCTCAGTAGCGAGGTTCTTGAAGCAATTCAACTTAAATTGCAGTGATAATTACAATTACAAGTGTGTAAAGAAGTCATTGAAAGGTGGAGGAGGAAGTGTCATGCTTTGGGTGATGTTTTCTTCAGCAGAGGTTGGGCCTCTTATACAGCCACAGGACAGGGTGAATGCAAATGTTTATCAGAACCTCCTTCAGCAACATGCGGTACCTTCCCTGCAAGCATCTCCCAGTCAGATTGCAATTTTCATGCAAGACAATGTCCCCGTCACAACGCAAAATGGTTAAAGCAGTTCCTTGAAGCCAAGAACATTGAGTCCTGATCTAAACCCAACTGAAAATCTCTTGAAAAATCTCCTTGGAAAATCCTTATGGCTAAGAAACTCACTACAGTTAACAAACTATGGAAGAGAGTGGAAGAAGAGTGGACCAAGATCACACCAAAGTGTGAGAAACTAGTGATATCCTGCGGCCACAGAAGTGCTGAAAAAGCAGCAGCCTCTACAATTCCTACTAATTTTTGACAGCTGTAACCCTCCAACATTTTAGTTGTAATCTTCTTTTGTGTTACAGTGGTTACTGTTCTCTAATATTGAACACTGTGTTTTCCACAAGATAAAGGTTTTTATTGAAATGTCTTGGTTACTTTGTAAAACGTGTTAGTACAACAGTGGTATACTCACAGCTAATATTCCTTCAAATTTTGAGAAATGAAGGTTTACATTATAGTATTTTAGGGGAAAATACTATATAGTACAAGCAATATATTTTAATTTCAGTAAACTTAGTTTAGTCAGAAAAAATATTTTAATCTATTTATTTTTATTTATTTTTTTTACTACAATTTCATTTGCATTACACACTTATCAGAGCCAAATCCATCACCTAATGAGACTAAGTTCAGTATTCTGTAAATGATATCATTAGTCAGTCATGGGGACACACAAATTTATGTAGCACAAATGGCAATGTTTTCTGACAATGACCCACATACAAAAACTGCAAAGTATCAACCATCTGCTACCGCCTGCAGTTACTTTTGAAAATGAATACATTATATCAAGATATTGGATGAAAGTGCAAAATAAGAGTGCAAATTATGAGAAAAAAAACATTTCTGTTTCATAGCACAAGACCTGATAATAGAATATACAAAAGACCTTCCTGCCTAAACTAGATGAATCCAATTTGGAACGAGTAAGCAAAAAGATGAGAGAGAACAAAGTGAAATCAAAAGAACAGAGTGATATCAACGAGAAAGAGGGAGAGAGAGTACAAGTGTGCTGTAACATATTCAGACTGCATTACTTCTGATCTATCTATGCAAAAAATTTATATGTACAGTTTCCAGGAATAGAGAAACTGCTGTCTGTTTGCTCTGAGTTAAACTGTGTCAACATGAGTGTTTGTGTGCGTGACTAATTAAATATTTCACACACTGACAAATGTTTTGTTCTGCTCTGACCTGACTTTCTCTCCTTTCCACTGCTACACCTGGCCCCCTGCCAGCCAGGCTCGGCTGCCCTCTCTCTCATTCAACCCACCTTGGGCACCTTGATAATTTGCCAGACAAAGAGGGTGTTAATCAGCGACTGACAGTAAATTTTCTAATGAGCCACTCAAATAAGTGGATGTTTCGAAAATGTGGGCATGCGTAACATTTTGCCTACATTTAAGGGACCAAATGTCCCCAAAAGGATAATACAAACTGAAATCATATATATTGTGGGAACCCGCTCATGTGGAAATATGCTATTAAATAATGTATTAAATGTACAGCAAAAACAGAGAAAAAATATTGCACTCAGTTGCACATGCATTGCTTCCTATATGTGAAAAAAAGTACTGTCTGCACACTTAATAAAGATACATATATATATATATATATATATATATATATATATATATATATATATATATATATATATATATATATATATATATATATATATATATATATATATATATATATATATATATATAGCTGGGTAATAACTGATTAAATGTAATCTGGATTACGTAATCAAATTCCAAAAATTAAGTACTTGTAATTAGATTAACTTAAATTTTAAAATACTCAGACAACTAAAGTAATTAGACTACAGTTACTTATTTATTAATTACATGATTAGGAGGGATGTGACATGTGGCCAAGTATGGTGACCCATACTTGGAAATAGTGCTCTGCATTTATCCCATCCAAAGTGCACACACACAGCAGTGAACACACAAACACCATGAACACACACCCGGAGCAGTGGGCAGCCATTTATGCTGCGGCGCCCGGGGAGCAGTTGGGGGTTCGGTGCCTTGCTCAAGGGCACCTCAGTCATGGTATTGAAGGTGGGAGAGAGCACTGTACATTCACTCCCCCAACCTACAATCCCTGCCGGTACGAGACTCAAACCCACAACCTTTAGGTTACGAGTCCGACTCTCTAACCATTAGGCCACAACTTCCCACTGCTACACCTTTCATTTATTAAATTACGTATTATTCACACAATAGCAATAAATTATTCATAATCTTTTTGATTCTCCTTAATTCCTCTTTTTCATCTTTTAAATGTTCCTTTTGTTTAATATCCTACCGCTTTTATACACTCAGTAAGTTTTCCACTTTTGTGGATATTCACACAAAGACCAATCATTAGTCACGTGGCTACACAGTGTAGAATCTGCGTAGAATCATGCATGATCTTTGGGGTTTTATGGCTTAAGAGACCCCTTTTAGCCTTTTGACATTTGAATATAAATTACGGTCCTGGTCACAGACTTTACGTTTGTATGGGGGTCTAAATTGCCAAATGGTTACTCGCCATCAAGGAGATTCTAACCACTATCATCTCCCCCATCTGACTTCAAACACTTCCCAAAGAGCTGTAAATGACCCCGATGCCAGGCAACAATGGGCCTGGCTGACCAAGCAAACCAACACACACACACACACACACACAAACACACACACATAAAGACATTTCTTTATTTAGACTATAATTAATAAGTTATAATTGTATCTGGTATATGCATGTGTTGTTTGTATGTTTCCCTATTGTATTAGCCTAGTTACAACTCTTTATTTGTATTAGCTAGACTCTCAATGCTTATATTCAGGTATATGAGTGTATCTCTGCTTTAAGATCTTCTAGATGTTTCGTTCTTGGTATCAAAATAATCAGCTCTTTATTCCTCAAACAATGATCTACACTATATGATCGTGAAATGCATCTTACTATTTGTAGCATATTTTGGGTAAAACTGTACCAATCCTCCAGACCAGCAATAAACATGCAAATGGGCCATAAACAGAGACAAAGAAAGTTTCTCCCGCTCAAAATTCATGCCTCTGATTGGCCATTGGTGGAATGGCCAATCAGAGGCATGAATTTTGGGTGGAATGGCCAATCAGAGGCATGAAGTTTGAGCGGGAGAAACTTTCTTTGTGCATAGAAACCCTCAAAAGTGATTAGCCCGAAATAATCTTAGCTCAGAAACCCTCAGAAACCCTCTTCGTTTGAGACAACACTTTTCCAAGACTCTCAAGATCTTCCTCTTGAGTTTTTATCTTCAAGTAACTTTAGTCGCTGTGGACTTTTCCTTCTTCAGAAGAACCAGAAGTAAAACTTCCAGCTCACTCCTAACGAACTTATCAAAGACCTCCGTTGTCTACCTCATCAGGACTCTTGTTCAGCAATCGAAACCAATGCAAGTAACCGCTTTAAGGTGATTTTTGATTCTTTGATGATTTTCAAAGGTTGTGGTTAAGTGATTTGAAATACTGCCATTCTTTTTCTTTCCTCTCTCTTTTCCTTACTTTGTTTCATTTCTGTATGTATTTGTGTTTTGCTTAGTTATATGTTAGATATAGTTTCATTTATTAAATCCCTTATATTCACAACTGATTGTCTCTGTTTGCTGCTCACAATTCAAAGTCAATGAATGTTTGAACCCTTGCTACATTTGCTAAATTACTGCTAGCACTGCATAAAGAAGGACAGTTTATTCTTCCTTGGCCAGGAAAATAATCGTTCCTTGAATTGATAAAGGATTATCTTGTCTGCTCGGTGGACAGACAGATCAAATAAATGTAATATTGATTCTGCTACAGTTAATTCGAAGATATAATCTAAATATTTATCCTTACGACTAATCATAACCAGTTATGTTTAGTCGTAAATATTTCCCTTTTGAGCTTGATTTACTACAACAGCATATGACCACTGAATTTACAAAAATAATTTCAGGTGTTTCAAAATTGCATCAACTACTGATGAACACATTAATGTTTATCTGAATTATCACTCAGTGGGTTAGTAAGGCTTTTCAAACTTTTTGTCTTTCAAAATTTCACATTACAGGTGCATCTCAATAAATTAGAATGTCGTGGAAAAGTTCCCTTATTTCAGTAATTCAACTCAAATTGTGAAACTTGTATATTAAATAAATTCAATGCACACAGACTGAAGTAGTTTAAGTCTTTGGCTCTTTTAATTGTGATGATTTTGGCTGATATTTAACAAAAACCCACCAATTCACAATCTCAACAAATTAGAATATGGTGACATGCCAATCAGCTAATCAACTCAAAACACCTGCAAAGGTTTCCTGAGCCTTCAAAATGGTCTCTCAGTTTGGTTCACTAGGATACACAATCATGGGGAAGACTGCTGATCTGACAGTTGTCCAGAATACCATCATTGACACCCTTCACAAGGAGGGTAAGCCACAAACATTCATGGCCAAAGAAGCTGGCTGTTCACAGAGTGCTGTATCCAAGCATGTTAACAGAAAGTTGAGTGGAAGGAAAAAGTGTGGAAGAAAAAGATGCACAACCAACCGAGAGAACCGCAGCCTTATGAGGATTGTCAAGCAAAATTGATTCAAGAATTTGAGTGAACTTCACAAGGAATGGACTGAGGCTGGGGTCAAGGCATCAAGAGCCACCACACACAGACGTGTCAAGGAATTTGGCTACAGTTGTCATATTCCTCTTGTTAAGCCACTCCTGAACCACAGACAACGTCAGAGGTGTCTTACCTGGGCTAAGGAGAAGAAGAACTGGACTGGTTCCCATTGGTCCAAAGTCCTCTTTTCAGATGAGAGCAAGTTTTGTATTTCATTTGGAAACCAAGGTCCTAGAGTCTGGAGGAAGGGTGGAGAAGCTCATAGCCCAAGTTGCTTGAAGTCCAGTGTTTCCACAGTCTGTGATGATTTGGGGTGCGATGTTATCTGCTGGTGTTGGTCCATTGTGTTTTTTGAAAACCAAAGTCCAAAGGTCAAAAAGTAGTCTGATTACCTGAAATGTGTTATGTAATGGATTACGTTACTAACTACAATTTTTGTGATTTGGAATCAGTAACAGAATACAATTTGCAAGTAATCTACCCAGCTGTGTATATTGTCCTACAAAAAATATTTATATTACATACATATTTTTAAAATTAGCTGTCACTCATTTTTCACTATATTATCTTTATTCAATGTGTGAACAGGGTTTGTGAGAGGTTTATGGAATGAAAATATGATTAGCTCAGGGTAAAACAATATAAAGTCAATGGAAATCCGGCTCCATGATAGAAAAACAAACATTCATGTTTGTGTTTTTGCAATATATCATCATGACATGAATAAATAGAAAGAATCATGGTACTTTGAAATTTGCAATAAACATTGCAACTATACTGTGACTGTGAGTCACTTTCCAATCATTACTTACTGTTTTGCCATCACATTTCCAGCGAACACACACACACATTCCCTCAGCCCCCAGCCTTGAATGTGCAAACATTTCAGATCATCTTGTTGTCCATTCCCCCAAGCATCACTCTTTCTTGATGTTCTGTTGTGGATGTCAAGCTGACCCCTCTGGGTGGCACCAGGCTGTGGCACCACACATGACAACAGCCTGAAGTCAGTCTAGGAAAGATTGTAGTCTATGAAGCACAAGACTCACAGTCTTTCCTTCAGATATCACAACAATCATGCGGCCTTTTATTGCAGATAAACACAAAAAGATAGCGAGAAAAGCAGAGGAATGGAATCAGGAAATGTTGCGAGCCGTATTCAAACTTGCATCGTTTACATGAGCGCCACAGCTCATGCGCTAACTGCTAGGCCAAGGCTCTGGCACAGCGACTAACCGATTTGAATCAGTTACATCATGCAGAAATGAGATACAGACCACAATACAAAACAATATACTTTTATTTTGTACATAAACAAGCACCTACCTTCAATTACATCCTGAGACTCAAACCCCGAAGATTCCTGCCATGTTGCAGGTATTTTTCTATAAGTTTGATTATCCACAAAAGGTCTTGTTGTCCAGTAAGTGGGTGCAGTGAGGAGACTCTAAGATGACTCAAATCCGCACATGAGCATGTGTTCAAACACCACCTGCCTTGACAGTCACTCCTCTAGCTCTCTGCAGACAGTAATCATCCTCCCTCAGAGGCTGATTGGAGGCTGTTTGCTTCTCTCCAGAGGCGTCTGCTTTTCATTTGTTTTGATTTGCTCTCACCTTCACTTGCTGAGGCAGCAAGCACAAAGATGCATTGATCAGTGTCCTCAGCCGTGCGCACTCTCTCTTCATCTCTCTCTCTCTCTTCATCTCTCTCTCTCTCTCTCTCTCTCTCTCTCTCTCTCTCTCTCTCTCTTTGAGTCACTCTTCCTGCCTGTCCCTCACCCTATCTCTCTGTCTCACCCTCTTTCACATATGCATATCCAGTGCTGGGTCAAAGGCATCCTAAATTCAGCTGAAATTAGGCAGGGTGGGGGAGATTGAGAGAGAGGTTCTGCATGCCAAGGGGTTGTGTGAAAATTACCAACATTATAGAAAAACAGATTGATGGATGTAGTAAAAGGATGTTTAGCTTTTTACATAAAGATTGTCCACTGTGAAATAAAATGTTATTTGATATAAGTGATTTATAATTATTTTAAAACTGTTGTAGGTAGAGAAATGCAAAGAAAAAAAAAAGTTAAAATTGATGTTATTATGGGATTGTTCAGATTTAAAGCCTGTCCACTGTGTAATAACATGTGAATTACTGTATGCTATTTGCTATATAATTGCTGTAAGAAAGGGAATGTTATTGTGGGAATAATCACATTTCTACAAATGTAATATGCACGTATCTTATATACTTATCTTATATGTATCTTATATACATTTAAAAGTTAGTTTAGACCAATTCTGAGTTTTAAAAAGTATAAAAGTATAAGTATAAATATATATACAGTATATATATATATATATATATTTATTTACATGTTTTTTTTTATTTATAGTTTTATTGTAAATTATTATAAATAACTGTAATTGTATCTGTTTATCAATGTTTTTACTACATGTTTAGATTTCCAAAGCTCAACGCTATATGTCAGACTTTAACAGCAATATGATCAGAGGTTCTGCAGATCATGCACTACAATGTAATTCACTAAAATCCCAGGAATATACCTATTAATTTTCCCCAAAGATTCTGTTATGTTTCCGAATACTAAAATCTAGAATATTTAAATCAATACATTTAATATACTATTAATACAATGTATGATATTATTTGTATCATCATCATCATCATTATTATTATTATTTTAGGTAAGAATGTTATGAGATAGTACAGAGGTTTATATACAAACATATTTAATACAAACTATAGCATGTAAAATCATTATTGCAGTTAGATTTTTCCATGGTACAGTATGGTTAATACAGCATAAGTGTGATTCATGAAGTTTTCTCTGAGCAACCAGTTAGAAGTAATATAAATGAGAACTCAAAACTAATGTGGAAAGAGCACAGATGAGTGAATGTGTCTTTCATTAGGGAATGAACATTCATAAGATCAACATGCTTAATACAGTGTGTGATGATTGATCACTATAATGGGTAAATGAGGAATCCACTGAAAATGCTGAGGTTATCTGGACTGTCATTGATGGTGTAACCTAGGAGGAGCTTCACACAAACTACATCACCCACTTCCAGCTGCAGGACAGCTCCATTTGATGCTTATCTGTCTGACACAATCTACTTACACAATCTTCTGCCCATTTTAATATAAACTTGCACCCAGTGATTGTCTGTTTTGAGTTTCACATGCAGTGAATCTGAAGTAGTAGACTCCTTTAACTGGTGCAGTGAATAGACCTGCCATTGACAAAACAGTCAGATCAAATAGACCAGATAAACCAGAACATTATCCTTTAGGCAAGACATTGGCTACGTTTGTTCAAAGTACCCGTTTCTGGATTGTAGTTGTTTCCAATATTTGTGAAGATGTTGTTGAATGTCAGTGTGATCTCAGTATTCTGAGGACCTAAATCGCCACGTATCCCTAAGTCAGCTGAAAATGCCACTTTTGGTTGTTCTGTGGACGGAAAATATAGCTTTTTTATACATACTATACAACACAAGCAAGAATTAAAAAGAATTATCTCGGATTTATACAGTATTATATTTATTGTGCAATAAAGGCTGTCTGTACATTATCCATTAAATATTTCTATAAATTAAAAAAATAAGAGTAATTTACCTGCATTTTCTTTCTTAATTCCTTCCAGCTGGTTTTCACTAGTCTTCATTTGCTCAATAATCCCTAAAATGATTAAAGTCATTCATTGTAAAATATACATATATCTGCTTAAAGTAGAATAGAATGAATTTTATATGTGAAATAAAGTTTTTTCCCCCCACATAACATCTTCCCCAGAACAAATTGTGCTTCTTAACAATGCATTTATGCATTTTCTTTCATGAATTATATGTGCTTTGATCTTTTAAATCACTTTTAAATAGCTGCATTCTCTTTCTTCAGCTCCTGTATTTGTTCTGCCATTTCTATAAAACAATACATATTATATAAAATATACAATATAACAACATAAAACACTATTCAAAAGGCTTAAAAAGAAGAAGCAAACACTAGTACTAACTAGCACCGCAGCAGCTGCAGCAGAGCACCCTTACCCTCATCCTGATACAGACAAAACACTTGGGTTTATGAAAATAACACAAACAGGCTTTGACATAGTTAATCATTACTAGCCTTTATTGACACAGATATTAGCCTATTCATCCAACTGCAAGGAAGAATGTGGTATGTCATAAAGTAAAGCCAACCTCAAGGGTAAAGTCATGTTGCTGTTTCTCATGCTTTTGAATTTACAACTGCTAAATTCTCCAAATTTTATGTAAAAGCATAATGCTATACTGTTTGATAAGAATATTGTAAATAATTCTCTAAATTAACAAAAGAAGAATCAATAGTGCAATAGTGCATATTTTTCTTTCATATCACCTGCAAAGCTGCTTAGCAGTTTAAATTGTAAGGCTGTATCAAAACTGAAATTAATTTAATAAATTCCATAGTTGTAATTAGTCATGATTTTAGCACAAAAGCTGAAGCATATCCATCGCCGGCTCATATCTGAACTTCGTCATAATTTCTTTCACATCCCAATTGTCATTCCTGATGCTTTGCAGTAATTTTGGCACCTCGGATTGTCCCTCGCTGAGTGACAGACAGTACAGCAGTAGAGCAAGACTCATCCTCATTCTGATCTTCAGACAAAAATATGAAAAAAAGTTTATGGAAATAACACATAAGGTACCAGCTTTTATGCTTTGTGGTAGTTAATCATTGCTACTAATTATTCACACAGATGTTTCTCACCTCTATCAATAAAATACAGAATCAAATATTAAAGTGAAGCCAAACTCCAGGGGTAAAGTTCTGTTTGTTTCTGAAAAGTCATGTGCTCTTGAGTTTCTGTCTGTATAAACTGCTCTGAAATTATTTTAAGTAAAACATAATGACACAGTGTAGCATAAGATGGATGGTTTTTGTAATTATTTATAGTTAAATTAAATTAAATTAAATTAAATTAAATTAAATTAAATTAAATTAAATTAAATTAAATTAAATTAAATTAAATTAAATTAAATTAAATTAAATTAAATTAAATTAAATTAAATTAAATTAAATTAAATTAAATTAAATTAAATTAAATTAAATTAAATTAAATTAAATTAAATTAAATTAAATTAAATTAAATTAAATTAAATTAAATTAAATTAAATTAAATTAAATTAAATTAAATTAAATTAAATTAAATTAAATTAAATTAAATTAAATTAAATTAAATTAAATTAAATTAAATTAAATTAAATTAAATTAAATTAAATTAAATTAAATTAAATTAAATTAAATTAAATTAAATTAAATTAAATTAAATTAAATTAAATTAAATTAAATTAAATTAAATTAAATCACATCCTTCAGAAATCATTATAATATGCTGATTTGCTGCTCAAGAAACATTTTTTTAATAATAATTATTATTATTAATGTTTTTTGAGCAGCAAATCAGAATATAAGAATGATTTCTGAAGGATAGTGTGACTGGAGTAATGATGCAAAAACATTTGCTTTGAAATCACTATAAATTACATTTTAAAATATATTCCAATAGAAAACAGTTATTTGAAATAGCCTAGTAAAAATATTTCAAAATGTTACTGTTTTGCTGTACTTTTGATCAAATAAATGCAGGCTTGGTGAACAGAAGAGACTTCTTTAAAAAACAATCTTACTGTTCAAAAACTTTTGTCTGGTAGTGTATAGTCAACTTTAATTTTTCTCTCATTTCTAGCTTTTAATTGGCTTAGAAATCAGATAACTGCTGGACAATAATCAATAATAATGATTTGCTTATATACTACAAACTCTTTTTTTATCACATAAGGCAGAATAGTTTCTATACTGTAATAAATGCTATGTCAGTTAGCACTGCATTGTTCATATACTTTATTTATTAGCTACCTGGAGATGACTTGACAAACACAAATAAACCATATTGTCGCAATCGTATGTTTAAAGTCTTCATGTTTCCAAACGTTTCTGTTTTTCTGAAAACAACTGTTTTCATACAGCGATAGCTGGACGCTTTTGTCCATATTTCCTCATACGACCCTCCGGCTTCGAGTATGAATGAAACATAGGGCCTACACTGCACAGAGTGTTTAGCACTCCGTGATGTTCATCTCGCCTTATTCTGGGTCCGAGTAAACCATCAGATCATGCATAGACTATCCTGTCCCGCGTAATCTACGACCCTGATTTGATGAATAATACTTATCTTGTATTTACTTATAGGTATTCTTTTACTTATCCTTGCTACAGTAGTTTGACACCTTGGGATTCAGATGTAGATGCATATTTTTCATTTATTTTCTATAGCTTTTTTATTGTTATTTATGTTCATTATATTTTTTTATTATATTTTTTATTTATGAAATGAATTTGGATAAATGACAACTTGCTTTTTACTTAAAATGTAAAGCAGATGTATTATTATTTTATATGTTAAAATAATTGTATATTAACGTAAATATTAAGTTGATATTAATATTTGTATATGTGAAAGATGAATGAATGAATCACCCCACAACCCTGCAGAGGATGAAGCGGTATGGACAATGGATGGATGGATATATTAATATTAAATAGTGTACTGATATTGATATTTTAATATGTGAAAGAGAACAAACAAATAAATGTTTGTATTTCAGGGTTAAAATAACTATAAATTAGCTCTAAAGTCATTCTCAAACACTAAACATGCAAAAAGGTTTTAGCTGCAGACCATTTCATGAAAATGGGAATAGCTCTGCCACCCTTGCCTGTTTGGCTATTATCAGTTCTGTTAAATGTAAATAAAATGAGCCTGCCTAATGCTGTGTCAGTGCTATAGTGCTGCAGTCAAGTGCACTCTCTTAGCTGTGTGTGCTCCTGCCTGAAGCCCTTGAGGCTCAAACGCAGCTCTTTAAAATGCAGTGAGTGTTGCCAAGACTAGGCTGCAGCAAAATACTTGAAAACTCTTTATGTTTCTTTATTATGTGTCCCCTTTTATCAGCCAATTACATATTAATGTGCAAAAGCCTTTTCTTCTGGGCACAAGAACTCAGGGTTGCTTCTCTGGAATTGAAAGTTTTTGAGTTTGTTTACCTTTAAAAATAATAATAATAATAATAATTGCCCCATCTTCTCTACTTAAACTCTAAATAAAAATGACTTGCATCATCCAGACAGACAATGGAGAGAGAAATAAGAGGTGATTTTAAGTATAACCGTTACTGGGGGAAGAATTGTTATTTGCAATTTTGAAACTAACCTTTGATTTTGTGTTCCTCTAACCTAATCAAAACCAAATAGGCAGATCTTATTGAAGCTTTAACTCTGTTAAATCACAAAGTAGCAATGCACTTTTAAGAAAGATACAGACTTGCCAGTGTTTTCACAGATGTGATTATATGGATTTGATCTAAATGTAAAGAATGGTTGAAGCAAACACTAGTTTGAAATTGATTCAAACTGACAGCATAATTAGATGGCATCGAATAGTACACAAGTTGTTTCCAGCAATATGGGGCTTTAGGCTGTGTGGACATCAATCAGCCACACTGATGATGATTTTTTTAATCTAACGAATATTTTGAAAAAAAGTATTTTTAGATAGTATTATTAGATAGTGTTATGCATACATTTGCAATTATGTTATTGGATTTAAAATGTTCTTTATGGCTCTGGGTGAGTGAAATAAAACATTGTTTTTCTTCTTCTTCTTTTTCTTTTTCTTATTATTATTGTTGTAATTTTTGTTTTGTTGTAATAATAATTATTATAAAAGATTGTAGTACTTTATCTTAAAGCAAATCAAAAGCTCTTGTCATTTTTGAAAGATTTTATATATAGGAATGGGATATATGCACAGAAAAAAAAGTGTAGAAATAATTTTCACTCAGAAAATGATAGCATATTTTACAAATAATTACAAAGAAATGGTAAGCAACACGTTGAATTAAACATGGCATTTTTAATTACGATGACTGAAGTAGTATTTTCTTGTAAAAACGTCCTCTAATAATCTTTGTTTTATTTACAGCTTCAAAAATATTTTTTACAGTCTATAAATATAGCCTATTGGAGTACATAAATGTGTACTCCGATGTGTCTGACTGAATTGCATTTTTTGCCAATATTTCATTATATTAATTTATGTTTGGCGCAGCTTCTTTTACTCAAAAACTACGAATTTATTTTAAATAAAAATGTACACTTGTAGTTACACAAATCAAACACCAGATGAGCGCAAGTGAGCTGCTCTGAAACCCCTCCTTCTGGGCGGATCTTCTGTGGTAAACCCTCCCGCTTCCTCTCAGATTTCCTCCCATTTTCTCCCCCTTCTCCAGTCCAGGCCCCACCCGACCATCTGCCACAAGGCCGACATTTCCTGCACTCCAGCTGCCAGCTCGGAGTTTATTCTCTTCCTGCTTTTCTGGGGCTAACAGGATGAAAGGATCCCATTCATCCAACGCCCCCCCCCCCCCCCCCCCCCCCCCCCCCAAAGGTATTGTTCGAGTTGTAAAGTTTAAAGAGACACAATGCAAAAACTTTTGACCCATGGAAAAACAGAGGTTTTTCAAAACCACACATTTACATCACAGAACAACATGATGAATGACAAAACAACATGTCTGTCTGTCTGTAATTAACAGAAAGCATGTTTAAAAGGGAAGTAATATAGATCACGGGTGCTTAACATTGTTGAAATTCTAGGTCAGTCCCACCCCCTCACTTTTGGCATCCAGAGTAAGTCCACTGCTCAAGACCTTTTAAGGAAAGAAAAGAGTCAGATAGCAGAGAGAAAGATGAGAACAGACAGAACTAACAATGTTACACATTAACTCTGTGTGTGGGGAGAGTGGCTAAATACAAAAACAAATATGGCACTTGGACATTCCACTTGTATGATAACACCCATGTTTTCCGCTGAATGTGTCCTTGAGAAAGACAAAAGTGAAAAACTGTCCAGTGAGCACAGCTTTAGTATGCATATTACACTGCTTTACACAGTTTTCTTGCTTTGAGCATGCATGTGATTATTATAGAGTCTGCTGATGTCTGGAATGATCATGTGGCTGAAGTTTGTACCCTTGAGTCTCAGGAAATTAAATTAGTTTTGAATTCTTCTTCTGTCTCTGTTGCTCCTCACTTCTTTAGTGGTCAGTAGGGGGCGCTATTGAACTATGGACGAGGACTTTGTGTGTGTCTCCCTAAGATAGTTTCAGCCATTTCACAGATGTTTTGTAACTTTAACACTCATCCTCCATGTTAACAAAATACCACAGTACTTGTATCAAGTGATATTTTATTGTAAAGTCAAAACCTAACTTTTCCTCATTCATTATCCCTTGTCTCCCCTCCCCCAAGTGTATCATGCTTAGTCACTCACTAACAGGCACAAGGACACAGATTTGGCTTTGAAGAATGACGAAAAGGAGTTTTAAGGGGGGCTCTAAAAGGGACAGACACACTGATGACGAAGACAGCAGTTGTGGATTAGTAAATTCAGCCATCTGTTTCTCTTTCTCTCTCTCTTTCTCTCTCTTTCTTTCTCTTCTGTTTTTGTGTAAGAAATAAAGAGTCCACTCTGTACCTCCTGCAGCTATAAAAACACATCTTTTCATTTCAAAGCATAGAAAATCTGTTTTTCTTTTGTTCAGTCCTCTTTTTAGGTCTTGCTATGATATAGAACAGGGCTGCCCAAACTCGG
The DNA here is from genome assembly GCF_001515645.1 of Sinocyclocheilus grahami. Taxonomy (NCBI): domain Eukaryota; kingdom Metazoa; phylum Chordata; class Actinopteri; order Cypriniformes; family Cyprinidae; genus Sinocyclocheilus; species Sinocyclocheilus grahami. The sequence goes on along the minus strand of NW_015505257.1, from coordinate 1,056,445 downwards.
TCCTGGAGGGCCGGATTCCTGTAGAGTTTAGCTCCAACCCTAATTAAACACACCTGAACCAGCTAATCAAGCTCTTACTAGGCATAGAAACTTCCAGTCAGGTGTGTTGAGGCAAGGTGGAGCTAAACTCTGCAGGACACCGGCCCTCCAGGACTGAGTTTGGACAGCCCTGATATAGACTATAATAAAAATTCAATTTAAAAAAATGTGTGTGAATATGAGAGTGAAGTGTGTGTTAAGAGAGAGAGAGAGCGAGAGAGAGAGATAAAACACTGACTATGAACTCATTATGTCCAAAGAGAGAGAGATTACAGAGCACAGATAATCTTAGACAACATTTCTTAAGCCTTTCATTTTATTAAAAAAAAATAAAAATATAGTTTCAGCCATTTCACAGATGTTTTGTAACTTTAACACTCATCCTCCATGTTAACAAAATACCACAGTACTTGTATCAAGTGATATTTTATTGTAAAGTCAAAACCTAACTTTTCCTCATTCATTATCCCTTGTCTCCCCTCCCCCAAGTGTATCATGCTTAGTCACTCACTAACAGGCACAAGGACACAGATTTGGCTTTGAAGAATGACGAAAAGGAGTTTTAAGGGGGGCTCTAAAAGGGACAGACACACTGATGACGAAGACAGCAGTTGTGGATTAGTAAATTCAGCCATCTGTTTCTCTTTCTCTCTCTCTTTCTCTCTCTTTCTTTCTCTTCTGTTTTTGTGTAAGAAATAAAGAGTCCACTCTGTACCTCCTGCAGCTATAAAAACACATCTTTTCATTTCAAAGCATAGAAAATCTGTTTTTCTTTTGTTCAGTCCTCTTTTTAGGTCTTGCTATGATATAGAACAGGGCTGCCCAAACTCGGTCCTGGAGGGCCGGATTCCTGTAGAGTTTAGCTCCAACCCTAATTAAACACACCTGAACCAGCTAATCAAGCTCTTACTAGGCATAGAAACTTCCAGTCAGGTGTGTTGAGGCAAGGTGGAGCTAAACTCTGCAGGACACCGGCCCTCCAGGACTGAGTTTGGACAGTAGACTATTAGACTATAATAAAAATTCAATTTAAAAAAATGTGTGTGAATATGAGAGTGAAGTGTGTGTTAAGAGAGAGAGAGAGCGAGAGAGAGAGATAAAACACTGACTATGAACTCATTCTGTCCAAAGAGAGAGAGATTACAGAGCACAGATAATCTTAGACAACATTTCTTAAGCCTTTCATTTTATTAAAAAAAATAAAAATAGCTCATGTTCCTCACAGGATTCCAGTGGTCTCCCATTCATTCTGTGAGTATGTGTGGGTGGGGTTCCCTCAGTAAGAATACCACTGGACCACTGGATGCAGCTGCTTGCTTGACCCCTGTAGTGTCAGGTTATTCCTGGAGCAGCTGTCAGATTGTGGCTGGGAGAATGTGGGTGAATTGAAAGTACTGGAACAGAATTACATACAAAAAAAAAAAAAACTGTCTATTGTAATATACCTGCACACACAATTGTCAATTTATATATTTTTATTCCTTATTTACTTGTTCTATTTTTATTTTTATTATCTGTGTTTTTTGTTCTGTCACTGTCATTCTGTTACACTGTGGAAGCTTCTGTCACGAAAACAAATTCCTCGTACGTGTAAACATACCTGGCAATAAAGCTCATAAAGCTCATTCTGAATTAGAAGTGCTGGTCTTTTGTGCTCTTATGCAAAGTAGCTTTTTGCTGTTGGTAAACAAGCCAAAGGCCTTGTCACATGTCTTAAAGGGATAGTTTGTCTAAGAAGAAAAATAAAATTCTGTCATAATTTACTCCCATTCCACTCCTATATTTTGTTTCTTCTGTGGAATACAAAGAATATATTTTGGGAAATGACTTGTGTTTTTGTTGTCCATTCAACAGCGTCCTTCATAAAATCAGCTTTTGTGTATCTTAATTTTTGTGTAAACTATACATTTAAGCAGTTTACAAATTATCTATGTGGCTAATACACTGAAAAAATATTGTGGGATTTACTTTGAAACAATTTTCATTCAGAAATTGCTAATAATTGCCATAAATGATTGCAGTGTAACACGCTGAATTAAACATGACTTTTTTTTTATAAAAAGACTAAAATACTATTTTCATGTCAAATGTAATTCTGTAATCCTTTATTTATAACTTTGAAAAATAATTGTCTACAGTATACTTACATCAGGTGTTGTGAATTGGACTAAACAAAGCAAAACCTGAATGCTCTCTTATTTCCTTTTTGGCCCCATGTAAATCATCCTCTAAATGTCATCCATCAGGCTTCATGTAAGTGTTTGCATTCTGGGTCACATATTTTGCAAATTTGCAAATAAAAGACAGTATTTGCATTTACAATGTGTGTATGCTCAGCTGTGTTAGCTCAGTCGGGTTTATATGTGATTTTGTTCCTGTATGTATTTGAGCAAAACATTTTACTCTTCTAAATTGTGGCCTTTTATATAACAAATAGCATTATTTGGCTTGAAATAAATAGTTTTAAAAATGGGATTTGAATATCCATCACAATCTCTTCTTTCATTCCTTTGCAGTTTTATTGTGAGGACAGTTGGGGGCACTCCAATATCACAGTATGTCTGTCTGTGTTTTTTTTACAGGTGTTTGTCTCTGTTTATCATTAAAGACCTTGGAAAAAGAGCCCTGCCCTGTTTTCTGGAGTCTGCAAACCCTCTTATCAGTGTAGGCCACTGCTGTGATCCATTTGTGGGATGTGGGAGCAAGATTATACAATCATACTGGGATGGATGGAAGTATTTGGGTATGAGGTGAAGGCTATGTGTTCATTTTATCTGCTTAGGCCCAAAAGAGAGAACTCATATCTCTCAAAGCTTCTTAAAGCAAGTTACAATTCAAACCGGTAAAGGCTGATTGTGTGTGAGAGGAGAGAGCAAGAAGGGAGGAAAAAGCATGAAAGCATCTAATCCATTTATTCTGCTGGAATTGTGGGACTACACTGGTAATCTGGGACTCTGTACAAGAGCTTTGTCTGAATGTGGGAAGAACTTTCTAATGAGGGTCTTATGTTTCTATGCGTAGAACAGCAGTGCAGGGACATTGCAGTGTCCTTTATTTAATACTGCATGTCGTTTCTCTCTCTCTGCATCCATCCATCCTTGTTTGCCACACGAAAATGTGTTTGTACTCTTAAACCATTGCATGTAAAAATCAGTTATCCTCAAGTTCCTCAGTTCATGACATTAAATAATATTCATAATAATATTTTAAACTGAACATCTTTGTGAGCTCTTTTTCTTGACAATGAAGCCTTCCTTTAATCTTTCTGTCTAATGCAAAGACATTTATCCATTTTTAGTCTCTAAATACTTTTTGGGACTACTGTATTTTATATTAAGCCATTAACAAATGAATGTGTTTTCCTGACTAGTGTTATTTTAGTATCATTGAGATATTATTATGAGATACATTAATAGTTTTTTTTATTAATAATTTGCATTCATTTTATATGTTCCATATTTTGTATATGTATATGTGTGTGTATATAGTTTCAGGAAACATAAATTTTTTATTACATATATATATATAATGGTTTTAGTTTTAGTTTGAATAATCTTGTTCCTGACTTTTTTTTGTCTTCTCCATATGTTTTAAACCGTTTTGAATACAAACAACACATGGCTAATCAGTGCATGACTTTATGGCTTACAGTACAATGACACAGTGATAGTAGTCCTGCTGCTACTGCAGTCTTCATTTCCCCCCTGCTTTGTGTTTTGAAGCCCCATGAGTTTTTTTTCTCTGTGTGACTGAGCACATCTGTTTCTAATCAAGCTGTTATACCCCACATTCCTGTGTGAGAGTTATGCCTTCTAGTCTCCCACACTTTCACATAAAATGCATGCAACCTGATTTTGTATGATGAATTCAAGTTGCACATCGTTTAACCTGAAGATTGTTTCCTTTAATGTTTTTCTCTTTGTTCAGGGTGTTTTGTAATACATGGTAACTGGAGGAAATTCAGGTGTGGACTTTTTCCCAGTTGATGAGTCAGAGTTTTTCCATCCTTTTCTTGTTTGCTGGCCAGTGGAGAAAATAGTAATGTGAAGGAAATGGTTTTAGTGACTAACTCGTGCTGTGGTTCGTTTTATACATTTAAAGTTATAGACCATTGAGATGTAGTTTTCTATCCTGACCAGTAGAGGTTAGTGTTGTTTTGCGAAGAGCAGAAATGAGAGATTATTTGAGTGTAGTTCTGTATGTGTGTGCGCACGTTAATAGGTCAGCTGCAGTATTTCAGTGTGTCCTGTAGTAGTCAGTGTTGCTGGGAAAGTTGCACTAGGAGCTGTGTGACTGTAAAAGATTTTCACGATTTTAGCCAGATGGTGCTCGTGTTGTTGCTTGAAGAAAAAACGGAACCAGACCGTTTTAAAGTATCTATCTAACCTGTCCATATAGCAGATATTACTTTTCTTGGTTGATCAGAAATTATAAGTAAGCATGCGGTGCAGTTTTGCTATAGGCTTTCCTTCAGCCTAGATTTCTTGATTTAAAATACATTTAATATTAAGTCAATTTTTGTATTTCAAAATGGCAGTAGTAAATATATTTGCTTAACAGTATAATATAGCAAGTCAGTTATTTGTTATTTTCTAAAGGTGTAAAATGCATTGAAACATATCAGTACAATAGCCTATTTTATTTGTGCTTCATAAGGAGCCTGATTCTTGAATCTTAAGAGTAGTATGCCCACTAGATGGGGTATAGGACCTATACTGCTATAGGAAAGTGCTGATGTCATGTGGAAGAGACCATCAGAGAGATGCAGTGGGGGAGATTCACATGAAACTGTGTCAGTAGGGGAATAATGTCAGTGTAGGACAGCCATAGAAAGCAAGCTGTGTGAGAGAAAAAGGGAGCACTTGTTTAAATTTTGATTGCGATTTGCAAAGCAGGGCAATACCTTGTTTATTTGACCTCTTTTTAGGTTATGAGGGCATCTATTTCTGTTTAAGCAATGCCTTTATGCTTTATGCTCACATCCCATGGGATATTGATGGAGCTTAAGTCCATAATAATTTTATGTGTATGTCTCCATAAAAGCTTTTTAATGGGGATTATTTTGGTGAGGATGTCTTCTCTAATTCGTTTAGAAGAGGAGAATGTTTTAATGTCTGATATGCTGGACAAGTGTATTTATGATTAAAAAAAAAACATTGTGGGATTTACAGCGGTCTGTTTTTTTTCCCTGGAATGTTCTTAATCCTGTGTCTGTGCTTCTAGGGATTGACTGTGTGTGTGTGTGTGTGTGTGTGTGTGTGTGTGTTTATGTGGTTTATGAGGACACAAATTTGTATAATAACATGGGTATGACATGGGTATTACAATGAGAAGGTGATTTATGAGGACATTTTCAGTGTCCCCGTAATTCAAAAGGCTTATAAATAATTAAGTGAGTTTTTTTGAAAATCTAAAAATGCAGAAAGTTTCCTATTTCTTGATTTAAAATACATTTAATATTAAGTCAATTTTTGTATTTCAAAATGGCAGTAGTAAATATATTTGCTTAACAGTATAATATAGCAAGTCAGTTATTTGTTATTTTCTAAAGGTGTAAAATGCATTGAAACATATCAGTACAATAGCCTATTTTATTTGTGCTTCATAAGGAGCCTGATTCTTGAATCTTAAGAGTAGTATGCCCACTAGATGGGGTATAGGACCTATACTGCTATAGGAAAGTGCTGATGTCATGTGGAAGAGACCATCAGAGAGATGCAGTGGGGGAGATTCACATGAAACTGTGTCAGTAGGGGAATAATGTCAGTGTAGGACAGCCATAGAAAGCAAGCTGTGTGAGAGAAAAAGGGAGCACTTGTTTAAATTTTGATTGCGATTTGCAAAGCAGGGCAATACCTTGTTTATTTGACCTCTTTTTAGGTTATGAGGGCATCTATTTCTGTTTAAGCAATGCCTTTATGCTTTATGCTCACATCCCATGGGATATTGATGGAGCTTAAGTCCATAATAATTTTATGTGTATGTCTCCATAAAAGCTTTTTAATGGGGATTATTTTGGTGAGGATGTCTTCTCTAATTCGTTTAGAAGAGGAGAATGTTTTAATGTCTGATATGCTGGACAAGTGTATTTATGATTAAAAAAAAAACATTGTGGGATTTACAGCGGTCTGTTTTTTTTCCCTGGAATGTTCTTAATCCTGTGTCTGTGCTTCTAGGGATTGACTGTGTGTGTGTGTGTGTGTGTGTGTGTGTGTGTGTGTGTGTGTTTATGTGGTTTATGAGGACACAAATTTGTATAATAACATGGGTATGACATGGGTATTACAATGAGAAGGTGATTTATGAGGACATTTTCAGTGTCCCCGTAATTCAAAAGGCTTATAAATAATTAAGTGAGTTTTTTTGAAAATCTAAAAATGCAGAAAGTTTCCTGTGAGGGGTAGGTTTAGGGGTAGGGATGGTGTAGGGCAATAGAAACTACGGTTTGTACAGTAGAAAAACCATTACGCCTATGGTCCCCATAAACCATAAAAACAAACCTGTGTGTGTGTGTTTGTTTGTTTGTTTATTTAGCTTCTCAAACTGAGCCTCCATATATATTGAGGTTCTCTGTAGAATGGCATGGATTAAGGTGATCAGGTAAAATATTTGAATTTTTGTTAACACTTTAGATTAGAGAACTATGTGTTCCTTAATCAAAGGTGTTATCACATTTTTATCAAATAATAAAAAGGAAAGTTTGTATATAATTTTATTTATCTATTTTGTTTGTTTGTAAAAAATAATATTGCAATTTTTTTGTATACAATTCATAACAGTTTTATTGTTATTAAGACTATTTCACATTTTGTTATTTTCAGTTTGCCACAAATATAGCCTTTGCTGATATGGAGTAAAATGGTAAATAAATAATTAAATAAAAGGTAATCCGGTAAAGGAGGTTAGGCATGTGCCATCTGCTTTAATTACAGTATTAGAGTAGTTTTTGTCCTTATCTTGCCTCCTTTCAGTCACATAATCACTAATCACCATGTTTGTGTTTGTGGTCCTCCTAAGATATCTGGATGGCAGACATGATGAGGTGAACGGTCCTGATGAGCCAGATTTGAGTGTTTATCAGATTACAAACCCTATTAAACGATTTGCACAGCAGCAGTGCCGGATGAGTGTGTCATCTGACTGCAGCATTGGCTGTGATTGCATCTCAACTTTACCAGAGGTCAGCATATTTGAGATTGATTTGTTGTAACTGTTGTTGTTGAATAATTATTTTTTTCCTGGATAGAAGCATATGTGATGCTGAATGTAAATAATGAGGAAAAACACGTCATTACTTTTATGTTTGTTTATTTTGAAATATATGGAAATATATATATATATGAAATATATAAAGATGTATCCCATCCTGATATACGTTAAGTACATACTAAGTGTCCTCCCGTCACTGTTTTTCTTTTTTTTCTGAAGTAAAAGAGCTAGAAATATGACATCTGTGTAAGCGTCTCAGTTCCTAGAACTTTCACTAACATGCTTCAAATTCAAATAGACCATTCTGATTTGTAAGTAATAATAATAATAATAATAATAATGATGATAATAATAATAATAATAATATATTAGTATTATTATAATTTTAAAGGGAATTGTAATTGAAAATTGTAATAATATAATTTTTTAATATATTAATATTAATATATTTATATTTTATAATTCTTATTATTTTCAATGCATAAACAAAGGTAGTCTTTAATAACTCTGTAAATGGTCAAAAAGCTTAAATTAAAGAAATTCAAAGAAAGTTCAATTAAATTAACCTTTATGAGTATTTAGATTTAGTATTATTATTATTTTAGTTTTTTTGCAAGATTAATGTTAAGTGGGAGATTTAGTATTTAATATTTTGCTATGCTAATTTATAAGAGTTTCTGTTATGTTTGTGATTTTGGGGGGGATACCATTATGTGACAAGTGGATCTTGAGCTTGGTATGAGAACAGGTCTGTGTTAAATGTTCAAAGCATTGTGTTACTGATTAGCAAGTTAGCATTTACTGAATTAGCTAGTTAGAGCTAGTTAAGTTTCCATTGCTAAACGTATTTAAGTTGAGCTTATGTGATCATTTTAAATGAAAGTATATGAGTTATCTTACTTAGGCATTTCAAGTTATGAGCAATTAGCATGAGTACAAAATAAAAATCTGCCAGTTCTGGCAAGTTTTGTCCCAAAAGCATAGATGATATAGATATTTTATTAGTTTATATATTTCTTCTGTGCTCTCTCTAAATCAGTCAGCATTTGTGGCCACTGGCTTGTTTTGCAAATAAGCAAAGTGCTATTCTTGGAGTAAGTAGATGTTGTCTTTAAATCTTTACTCCTTTTCTTAGTGTGTGTGTCTGTGTCTGTGTGTGCGTGTGTGTGTGTGTGTGTGTGTGTGTGTGTGTGCGTTTTGCTGCCATAATGGTCACATTTAAAGATACAGGCTTAAACTAATGTTTTCCACACTGCTTCCTCTTCCTGGACACACTTCCCTTCTCTCACAAAATCTGGATCCCTTTCTGTCTCACTCATATCTTTGTGTTGGAGAACAAAGGCAGAGCGTGTGCCACTGCAGAGAGCCTGGCCTGCTGTGTTCTGTGTTGGAATGTGTGTGTGTGTGTGTGTGTGAATAATGTCTAATGCAAAATGCCGTCTGTGTGTGTGCGAGTGTGTGCGTGCGGTTTGTCAATAGTGTCATTCCAATTCTGCCTATAGGCTACATTTTAGTATTTATATGAAAAAAGGGTAAACCTCATATCTCAAAGGTCAACAGCCATAATAATAATAATAATAATATATTAGTATTATTATAATTTTAAAGGGAATTGTAATTGAAAATTGTAATAATATAATTTTTTAATTATTAATATATTTATATTTTATAATTCTTATTATTTTCAATGCATAAACAAACGTAGTCTTTAATAACTCTGTAAATGGTCAAAAAGCTTAAATTAAAGAAATTCAAAGAAAGTTCAATTAAATTAACCTTTATGAGTATTTAGATTTAGTATTATTATTATTTTAGTTTTTTTGCAAGATTAATGTTAAGTGGGAGATTTAGTATTTAATATTTTGCTATGCTAATTTATAAGAGTTTCTGTTATGTTTGTGATTTTGGGGGGGATACCATTATGTGACAAGTGGATCTTGAGCTTGGTATGAGAACAGGTCTGTGTTAAATGTTCAAAGCATTGTGTTACTGATTAGCAAGTTAGCATTTACTGAATTAGCTAGTTAGAGCTAGTTAAGTTTCCATTGCTAAACGTATTTAAGTTGAGCTTATGTGATCATTTTAAATGAAAGTATATGAGTTATCTTACTTAGGCATTTCAAGTTATGAGCAATTAGCATGAGTACAAAATAAAAATCTGCCAGTTCTGGCAAGTTTTGTCCCAAAAGCATAGATGATATAGATATTTTATTAGTTTATATATTTCTTCTGTGCTCTCTCTAAATCAGTCAGCATTTGTGGCCACTGGCTTGTTTTGCAAATAAGCAAAGTGCTATTCTTGGAGTAAGTAGATGTTGTCTTTAAATCTTTACTCCTTTTCTTAGTGTGTGTGTCTGTGTCTGTGTGTGCGTGTGTGTGTGTGTGTGTGTGTGTGTGTGTGTGCGTTTTGCTGCCATAATGGTCACATTTAAAGATACAGGCTTAAACTAATGTTTTCCACACTGCTTCCTCTTCCTGGACACACTTCCCTTCTCTCACAAAATCTGGATCCCTTTCTGTCTCACTCATATCTTTGTGTTGGAGAACAAAGGCAGAGCGTGTGCCACTGCAGAGAGCCTGGCCTGCTGTGTTCTGTGTTGGAATGTGTGTGTGTGTGTGTGTGTGAATAATGTCTAATGCAAAATGCCACAGCCACCACACAAAATAACAATTACCATCATAATAGCAGTGTGTTCACACTCATAGACAAGTACTAAATAATTCAACATTTTCCGTAGAGTCAGTGTGAAGATGCCAGATAAATCCTCAAACTTCACTATAATGCTCCCGTTATTTATTTTTTTTTTGCTTCAAATTAAAATAAGTTAAGAAATCTACTTTTCCCTAAACAGTGTAAATTGAATGTCAATGTAACGTCAGTTTGTGATTGTGAATTAAAAGTTTTGGTAGTGCTTTTTCCTGTCTTATATTTAAAATCTCTCTTTAACTAAGTGACCTACTTTTATATGTATGTCTTCAGGGCAGAGTGATTTAAAGTTTTATTCCCCCGCGTATCAAGGCTTGACTCACGTTCAGGCCGTTTGTGCAGAATTCAATTAGTGTTTTGCTTTTTTTTCCTGCTTGCACCATAACACATTGTTCCTCGCAGGAACAGGTTGTAAATAGAACTTGAACGCTGTCAAATCCCAGAATAGAAACTCTAGAAGCGACTGAAGTTTACAGACACATTTTATACTCATTCTGCATTACACATAGTGCCATAAGCAAGAAGCCCATTTTACTCAAGAACACCACAGATAGAGGTACAGAGAGAATTAATGTTCAGGTTCGCAGGGTCTTTGTCCTGGTTCTCTCAGGCTGTGTTTGTGAACAGATGGACCATTAGTGCACTCAAGATTTACATCTGGACACTTTTTAGCCTAGACTAAATATAGTCAGTTGATTGAAGATGGCGTTACATACAGTATGTCTTATATGACCAGAGTGAATGGTAAAAGAGTGCATGAGACCACACACACGTGCACAGTCACCATAAACACATGCACAAGCACTATGCAGATATCTCTCCTCTCCTCATCGTGTTTTTTTTTTCATCTGTAGTCTTTTACCATTTCTCATGCTTTGTCTCCTTAACTGATGTCAATGTATTTTCTCTTTCTTTGTTATTATTATTCTGTAATCATTTTTTACCTTGCTCCCATTTTTTCCTGTAATCATTTTTAAATAAAAATTTTTGATGCTGTTTTTCACATATCTGACCTGAATCAGACATCTGGTCCATTAGCTTTGGCCGTGTGACAGATTCTAGTTACACTGCCAGCAAACTGTTCACCTTGGCAATCAGGCAAAGACTTACGCACAGAACAAATCACTGCGGTTTTCCTCTCGGATCTCCCCACCGAACATTGTGCTAGCTGGGTATAATGCTATCAATCCCTGCTTCTTTTATTCTCCGTTTCCCACCCAACCATCCAGTTTGCACATGCACACACAGCTTGGTATATAAAGGGTTAAAAACACCAACCCCACCCTTTCAGAATCTTACTGTGACCTAAATAATCCAAAATGGCTGCTGTGCAGCTTCATATATGAAAATGTATCTCACCCCTCCCTTTCTGGTTTTCCATCCATCTCCTATGCATCTCCTATTTATGTTCCTATTCTGTGTTTGCATTCATTCTGCAGGGACGTGACTTTAAATCATTTTGATGGGCTTTACATGTGATGATTTCCTATTTTCAAGTGGTCAAAAGCAAATTTTTATTGCTGGATGAGCATGGCAGGAATATTATGAATTTAAGATGCAAACTCTGCATCAGCAAAACTGAACAGTGTATGTATCAGATGCCAGATTGATGTGATCATTGTTGAAGTTGTAGCTGAAAAACAGGTCTGTCATATGACTTGTTCTTCAGGCTCACAGAGACTGACATGTTAACTTAGGTAGTGTTAAACAGCTAGTCCAGTGATCCCAACAAATAGTATCAATGTATATGAGTGATTCTTAATTATCCATTTTCAAACAGATGAATTCTTTCTGTGTGTTTCATGTAGTTTTAGCTGTTTAATTTTAAGATTCGATATTTGAATGGCTTCAAAAAAGTTTTTTTTTTTTAAAGGTTGATTAAGTGCCTGGGGTCACAGCCAGATCGGTATGTCTCCTCTAAACTGCCGACCTACTGCTTCAGTCATCACTTAATCACATTATTCTGCTTGAGGGCGCAGATAGCCAATCAGATTTGAGAACTGGATGTAGCTGCTAGCTGATTGGAGAAAGTGTGTGGGAGTCTCCAGGTAAAACAACTCGCCCTTGTGACAAAAACAACATCCCTACTACTGTTGTCTTCCCCTTTGTTGAAATCAGCAACATAGACGATAGGTAGATAGATGGATGTGTGTGTGAATGATTCGATGGATATTCTTTAATCTCTTTTGAGAAGCATATAAAGTCTGGTTATCTGAAGTGACGAATTCATCCCCTGTTAAATTACAGTCACCCTCATTAGCCTTTATGAGAGCAATCGTAAACATACGCTTCAGATTACATGGCTGTGTGTAAAGCATGTACAGTGTGGAATCACACTTCCATGGCTGTTTAGAGCAGAACCAACGAGAGAGGCATCTTATCTCATCACTCGCTTCATCTGTCAGTCTGTCACAACTCAATTAGCTTCAGGCTAACACCACAAAATGGCGTCCATCACCTCATCATCACCTCATGTTCGAATATAGAGAAGCCAGCGGATGTGATTACGGTGGTGGTTTATGCATAGATTGTCTGCAAAAATGTATAAAAATATATGTTATTGCATTAGATATCAAACCTCGTGGCCTGTATTTCAAATAAAGTTAGAAGCACATTTTCAAGCATAGCATTAGGCTAAATGAAGATTGTTTCAGTTTTAAATGATAAAACACTTCCTGGTTGTCAAATGTTAGTGGAACATGTTCACAGTTGAATGTGGTAAACTCCATTTGTGGTTACTCTGCTAGGACTTCATACAGCCACTATTCACTTTGAGACCAGTTGTTAAAGGTCATTGGCTATTATTGTGATGCTATTAGATTAATAACTTATGAATGGCGTATGGCGTAAGTGTCCAAATACATTTGGGGCACTTGTATTAAGGCTGAAAATGAATCACTGGTTATGTGAGCATCATATTTTCAATAATAGGTGATATTTTACAGTTTCTGTTTGATGTATGTTTTGTAAGGATTCACCACTGCCTACACATAATTCATGCATGAATCTCTAGGGGGAAAAAACACCTACTTTGTGCTAATCGAATGAGAGGTGTGTGGTTTGGTATGTGAATCTGGGGCAGTTTTCATGGTCATAGTCAGGGGTGATGTGATTGATATGATGGTATTGTGGGTCGCTGTGTGAGGTCACATCCTCTTGAAGCCCTCAGGCTGTACATGTCCGTTTGATCAACTGTTACTTTAGTTCTGTCTGATCAAGCTGTGCGTATCAGAGTGACTCGCTGACTGTCAGAACTAGATTACAGTATATTGTCTCTCTTTATCTTTGCCAGCTTGTATTGACTGTGACATCAGTCCAGTCAGTGGTGCGACCCACAATCAGACGACAGGGAGGCATAATCAGGCTACATAAAGAAATAGGGGAGGGCAGGCCCTGCACAAATAACAACACATTACTCTAGTGACCGATTGAACAGTTAAACCCTGCCCACACTCGCCCCCTCACAGCTGTTAGCACCAATTATATATATATATATATACAGTATATATATATATATATATATATATATATATACAGTATATATATATATAAACACTATAGCACACACATCCAAAACAATCAGAGAATGACACACTATATACAATTGTCCAGCATGGTAATGTATTCAACATTTTTGTCATAGTTTCCTCTTTGCTGTGAGTAAAATAAACATCTCTGCCGGTATTTTTACAGACTTGGTCTTTGACACAAACAAAAGGGGAAACAATTCAAGTGTTGTTGTAATATTGTTCACTGGTACCTTTTTGAGCTTAATCTGATTAGTAAGGCCGTTAAAGATTAAATGTACAATCAAATTAGCTCATGCATCATGAACTAACAATGAACAACAACTTTTAGTGTGTATTGGGTTAACATAATAATTGATTTATTATGATTATGATTATACTTTATACTTATTTGTTTCTATATACATTTATAAATATATAATTACATTATTAATGTAATATAACATTCTGTAGAAATTAGAAAAAAAACAGTAAATGTTAACAAAATAAATTTCATATCAATAATTAATATTATTATATGAACCCACGCTCTGCGGAGTGTCTGCGGTCTATGAATATTATATAAGACAAGGACCCACTCCACTGACAAGAATCTATAAATCTAGACAGTCTTTGAAAGAAACTGTATATCAGAAAAAATAAGGTATTTGGGAGTTGGGTGGGAGAAAAAAAGATTGAGTTTTGGTTCCACAAAGAACCATTCAGTCAAAGGTTCTTTAAAGAACCATCTCTTTCTTACCTTTTTATAATCTGAAGAACCTTCTTTCACCACAAAAACCTTTTGTGAAACAGAAAGGTTCTTCAGATGTTAAAGGTTCTTTATGGAACCATTCAGACAAAAAGGTTCTTCTATGGCATCGTGAAGCACCTTTATTTTTAAGAGTGTAGCTACTTATTTATTTATTCATTTATTCCAAAAAAAGAAACAGTGGATACCTTACATTGATCAAATGTATATTAATATTAGGTTTTTATGTTTGTTATATTTTATAGTAGATATCAAAAGACATTTATAATGCTACAAAATATTTATATTTCAAATAAATGTTGTTCTCTTGAACTTTATATTAATCAAAGAATCCTAAAAAATGTTAAATATTATATAAAAATATTTAAATATAATATAAAAAATATTATTGAGCAGCATAACTGTATTCAACATTGATAATAAGAAGAAATGTTTATTGAGCAGCAAATCAGCATATTAGGATGATTTCTGAATGATCATGTGACTCTGAAAACTGTAATAATGGCTGCTGAAAATTCAGCTTTGCATCACAGAAATAAGTTATATTTTAAAATATATTAAGATAGGTAACTGCTCATTTAAATTAAAAAATGTCACATCATCACTGCTTTTACTGTTTTTTTTCAAATAAATACTATGTATTTATACTATATATAATACTATATATGAGTGTGTGTGCACCTATCTATCTATCTATCTATCTATCAATCTATCTATCTATTATATATCTATAATATATACAGTATATTATTTATTTATTTATTTAGAGTGTGTAGTATGTGTTGTTTGCTCTCTGACAGCAGTAGCGATTGGTCTTTCATGCAACCCTGGGTATGATTTTGTTGAGTTGCTGTTTGGCTGCATAATCTCTGTGGCAGAGAGGAAATGGGGAGTTTAACGCTGAAGCAGTTGCTGTCTTGGAGAGTTGCCCGTCTGAAGCATTGTGTTAATGCCATCATGTCCCCAATACAACATCTTAGACAGATTATGTAGGGACAGCTTCCTATATCTATAACATATTCAACTGGATAGTGCAGAAAATGATGCTAGATAGACTGTGCTTATAGTTATAGTTAATAGGATATTTCATATTTGACCTCTAATCCAGTTGTCATCTCTACCCTGCAGCGTTTCTCAAGCTACCTTTGCGGTGGTTTATTTAAGGTCGAAACTGTGCCCTTTAAGGGATAGTTCACCCAAAAAAATGAAAGTTCACCCGTATTTTTATTTAGTATATTTGGTTGTTGAATATTTCGGTTGGCCCCTTTAAGGTCAGTGACTTGTATTGTTTGCTGTGTGTGTGCAGACTGTATTAAGTGCATTTCAACTGACTGATTCTGACTGCATGCTGCTGTTTCTCAGAATATTGCAGTCCTTCTCTCATCACCAAGGCAACCGCTGCAGTTGTGTGAGATGTCAGCCATTTTGTGGGGGAGAGGAAATGGCTTTGCTGAGAGCAGGTGTGCTTTAATAAAATGAAGGGTTAAGCCTTTAAAGTAACTCATCTAATTTGACCATGTTCTCGGTTGTACTCGATACAATCTATAATGTGATTGTGTAAGTGAATCCAAGAACACGCGACCTTCAGTTTGAACCACACTCTGGACTGTAGATAGCTTTTCTAGTTGCATCAATAGTCACTTTAATGTAGCAACCAACATGTATGTGGCTGACGCTTTATCCATGACATTTCGAGACATGCTGTTACATAATAGCTGGTGAGTCAAGTGATTTCTGAAGCTGAAAATGGGTTAATGGTTTTAAAGTAATTACATATTTCAAATGCTTTAATATGAGCGGGTGTTTAGGAACTTGAATGAGCTTTAGAATATATAAGGCAGTTTTATTCATCTTTTGATTGTACAATTTTCTGGACATTCTCCAGCAATCTCTTCATTGTACTGCGAAGAGTCGTGTTTCTCTGCTATTTGGAGCACCTCCGTACACGTATGTCTCTGCTATATATGGATACACCAGAACAGAGCTGATGCCCTACTTCAGAAATCTCTGCAGAGCTCCCTCCTTCTGACGCCAGCATTCTTCTTCTTCTTTGTGAACTGAATCAATAATGACTCTTAAAATGGGTCATATGCATTGAAGTTACAGATATTTTTCACATTCACTTTTTTCACATATTTCTTTGCACTGCATTCATAAAAAATTTATAGAAAATATATAATTAAAAATTATATATATATATATATATATATACTTTTATATATATTTATAATATATGGATACACCAGAACAGAGCTGATGCCCTACTTCAGAAATCTCTGCAGAGCTCCCTCCTTCTGACGCCAGCATTCTTCTTCTTCTTTGTGAACTGAATCAATAATGACTCTTAAAATGGGTCATATGCATTGAAGTTACAGATATTTTTCACATTCACTTTTTTCACATTATATTTCTTTGCACTGCATTCATAAAAAATTTATAGAAAATATATAATTAAAAATTATATATATATATATATATATATATATATACTTTTATATATATTTATATTTATATTATATATTTATATATATATAATTTATTTATTTTATTTTTTAATGAATTTTATAGAAATAGAAGAAAACATACAACTGTTAATTATATCGACAGCAATTCATCAGTTTCCTGACGATGACCGTAATATGTAATTATGCGTTTTTGAAATAAATATCTTATGCTCACCAAGTGTATATTTATTTAATGAAAAATACAGTAAAAACTGTAATATTGTGAAATATTATTACAATTTAAAATAACTATATGCTACTGTTTTCTAAAACTAAATGTTCAGCATCATTACTTTAGTCTTCAGTGTCACACGATCCTTCAGAAATTAATCTAATATGCTGATTTGCTGCTAAAGAAACATTTATTATTATTACTAATGTTGCAATCAGTTGTGCTGCTTCATATTTTTGTGAAAATTATGATATTTCATTTATTTATTTATGTATTTATTAATTAATTAATTTATTTGTTTGTTTGTTTTGCATCTTTTAATGTCACTTTCGGTCAATTTGATTAGTATTTGTGGAACAAAAGTACCAATTTCTTTCAAAAATCTCACTGACACCAACCTTTTAAATATGGTTGGATATGAGTTACATGTCCACAGTTATGTTCACAGACAAAGCAATTACAAAAATACAATGAAAATGAGTTCTGACAAAATTTTATTTCAAATGTAAGTGTTCCAATAATAAAGTAAAACATAAATCAACAGCGATGTAAATATTAGCTTATAAAATAAAAAGCGTAACATGAGGTGCTAAGCATTTCTTAAAATGAATCACAGTCAAATACAGAAAGGTAGCCAAGCCGCAGACAGACATTTATATATATATAGATAGATAGATAGACAGATATTCATAGTCAAACAGACAGGAGTGGCATTCCAGTATCATTACCGACTGATTGGAATTACAAGCACAGAAAAGTACAGTAAGATGTGGGGAGGGGTGGTACTCAGTAAGTATCGTCTGTTATCTTTCAAAGTTTTAGGTGATTGGAGAAAAGGAAAGAAAGTGTAATCAAGGAGGAAAAACACAAAAATATGCACATACTCCACAAGCCTTAAGGTATGATTGCGTGTCTTCAGAAGTTGTAGTATGTATAGTTTGGTTAGTCAATGATCTTGAAGCTTTTCTTCCTACAACACTACACTAGATCTTTTTTCTATCGTCTTTGTTGTTTTTTTTTTAAAATACTGAAACATTCCTGTAACAGCCAGCCCTTGTGGCTCTAATGTTTGTACAGACAGGTTACACATTTTATATACACTGTGGTGGTTGGTGCAGAACAATGGACAGAATCCTTCCATCTAAGATCCATTCAAGTACAGTGTCATTAGTCTTTCCACATGTTCATTATTTGTTTCTTTCTTTGTGGTTCACTTCATGTTTTCCATTTAACTCTTAGCACATTCACTTTGGCCTAAATCTTTCTCCGATCTTGACCTTACAAAGGCTGAGTAAGGTCTTCAAAATCCTTTCTGATCTTCAAAAACACTGTTTACATTACTTGCATTTCCAGGATTCTTATACCAAGCTAACAGCAAATAAAAGCAAAGAATAGTCAAATGTTGTTAACCCAACATTCAGCTCTGCCTAACTTAATCATTGAGAAGTTAATAAGAAGACTGAATCTATTTTTAAATACCATGACAACAGTCCAGTGTCTCACCGAATGTAAATGTATTCTCTTACTCCAAAAACTAGTTAAATATACTTTCGTGTGCCCTTTTGTTTAGTATCCACTTTTCACTGCATAGTTCAGCTCAATACTCTTTTTTTGAGAGATTTGTGGCACATTGTTAAAAAGCCTACCAGCGTTTCATTTTGTAACCACAAGAAGCATCTACTTTGCTTTGAAAAAAAGAAAAGAAAGCTGAAACATGACATTTGGAGAAAAAAAAATAATAGAAGAAATTAATATTTTCTTCTTGTTTTAGTAATGCTATTTACAGAACAGAGGTATCTGTCAGAAAACAAAGAGCTTCAGGAATCTGAACACATCTCCTCTTGTTCAGTCGTTCTTTGTTTCAACGACAGAACAGGAAATGCTTGATTTTTTGGGGTTATTGAGTAAGATACTGTAATGCAATTCAAAATTCAATAAATAAAAATAAGGAAATCTAAAACAAACAAATAAAAACCTCACAAAGATAATTTAAATCTAAAGATTGTTGATTCTTTAACCAAACCTGTGGACTTGTTTTTTTTAGGAGAGATGCTCAGATCCTGGCGACATATTTTTGCAACTTTGATAGTGCTTCCACACATCTTATTTCTTGTCTTTCTTAGTAGGCTTCTTCTTGCTGGCAGGCGTCTGAGCTGCCTTGGGGGCTTCAACAGGAGGAAGGGCCTGGGGAGGAGGAAGGGCCTGCTGGGGTACCTGTTGTTGAGGGTTGGCCGTGAGGGTGGCAGTACTACCCGGGATGTAGACGTTCTGGCGGTAGTCCGGGCCGTACTGTGGATTGTAGCGAGGGCCAAGAGTTGCAGTGGCTTCACTTACTTCTGAGAGCAACGGTAGGGTGAGAAAAAAGAAGAAATAGTAGGAGGCATAGAGACAGTAGAAGAACAGGAGCGAGAGATGGGAAAGGTTATAGATGGGTTGGTTCGGCACAGAGCTCATAATTCAGTCACTCATGAACCGCATTGCAGCTCCCTCAGTGACCGGCTTCTGCCTGCCCATCCCCCATGCATTATGTATGCCGAAACATCGACACACATCACACACTCAGCAACATGCTTGCAGAACAGAAGACGTGTAAATAGAAGAATAGCACACTCAAACAATACTATTTTTACAGTTCTTGTAGAATACATTGCGAATGGAAGTGACATTGTCCTCTAACAGCAGTGAGACAGTTCTTCCTTTGTTCCCAAAGTATAAATCTTTTCCACAAATTCACAATGAAATTGTAGTCATGAAATTGTTATCCAAAATCTACACTTGTGAAAAAGAAGTGCACTTAATTGTACTGAACATGCACATGTAGTATACTTCAAATCGTACAAGTACATTTTAAAAAGAGTTTTAGATTTATATAATAATAATGAAATAAAAGGCCACTTAATTTTACTTAAAAGAGTACAATTTCATGACTTAACACACTTAAGTATACTTTTAAAATGTGTACATTGTAATAATGTCCGATTTTTTTTAAGTACATTTAAAATAATTTAATATTCTTTTGTCGTGCTTTAAAGGACGCTTATTTTGCACATGTAAAGTACTTGATTAAAATTTTAACTGTACTGTGTTATTCAATAATGCTGTACATTTAAAGATAATACATTTTAAATGTAACACATTGCAGCTACTTCGTTAAAAATGTGTAAAACACGAATATATTTAAATTCATGACATTTCAACAAATATATTACAATCAATTTTAAGTAAGTGTCTGAAAACATTGCATTTAAGTATAAGCACTTAAGTATATTCTTTTATTATTTCTTTAAGTACTCTTTTTTTTAAGTATGCTAAAGTGTACTTTTTCCACAAGGCCATGCCCAACAGATAATTCATTCAAATCTAACTATATGTATTGCTTTACTAAATATAGATTTATATCTAAATACATTTACATGCACTTACAAGTTTGATTTTAGTCAGTCTAGAGTAGTTAGTCTTTTTTTTATGTCATGAATACATTTTAGTCCAACTGAAATCATGCCAGCCAACATATTTAGATAATGTGATTTGTAGTTCAGCTTCCAGAATGTATATGTGAATGTTCTGTAAATAACACTCTTGAGAATCTGTTGTTGTCCATCTATGCTAGAGTAGAACATCAGCACAGTGTTATCATTCTGACTGCAGCTGCCAAGAGGGAGAAAGGCTCTGTACACTCAATTAGTTTGACAGTCTATAACAGTCAATAAATGGTGAGATCCATTTTACTCTGGAAGCCGCACTCTCTCTTTTCTTTTTTCTCTCACTACATCTCCCTCTTTCCTTACATCATCCAGTTATTAACGGTCTTCAGAATCTAACCTTGAGGACTGATGTATCCAATACATTATACTGTATGTGGACAAACTTCCCTGCTGTAAAGACCGGCATATGCTGTGTTTTGGATGCTGGTGGGATAATTTGCCCCCAACGGCTTGCTTAATTAGCTTAACCAGCAAGATTATCATGAAAATGTAGCTTGTAAAGCTGAACAGCCTGAAGGATATTTCTAGCCGAGAAAATTTTTGCTTTACATGCAAAATGTTTATGACATTCTTGTTGGCTATGCAATTTTTTTCTAACAAGCTAAGTTTTTCTTGTTCAAGTGCTAATGCTCTCTCCTCATTCTCTTATTTGCTCTCATTCTAATGCAGTTTTATAAAAGAAGGAATAATAAATGAGATTGAGATTCACCGTTCGCCGCCACTATTAGAGCCTGGAACTGTTCAGCTTCGGTAGGGGGGTTGGGCCACGGTCTTGTTCCCGCTATCACACCAGCACTGGCACCTGCTTCATCAGGACGAGCTCCAGCCCTAAATGACAGAGAACAGGGTTAGTGACTCGACATGCATTCAAACACATTCATGGTGCTTTTTTTTCTCGCATTTTACCTCTCACACATATACGAGAACAGCATCCACCACGTTTGCTAGCATAAATGCACCTGGTTCATTAGCTGAGACAGCCATTTTGTGTGACAGGGCAGGACAGTGCAGTGCAGTCAGAAAATGGAGGCTAAAGTCGACAAAGCAGTGGTAGACATGAAGTAAACAGACAGATGCATTGATTAAATACAGTTGTGTCTGTTTATATCATATGGCTTAACACATACACTTTGCCCTTTGATCAAATTACAACAAGCTTTATTTAAAGGGATAGTTCCCCCCCCCCCCCTCCAATTTTGTTTTTCACTTACTCACCCTCATGTTATTCCAAACCTGTATAACTTTTTTTTAATCTGTAAAACACTAAATAGAAAATACAGTGGCATAAGTCTAGTATAAACCAGAAAATAAATAAATAAAAATAAATGAATTCCTGCACAGTACTCAAACTTGCATCCTTGTAAAATGTTATTAGCTCAGCAACGTTTCGGGTCAATTGATGTTCCTCAGGCTTATAAAACATGCAGACATATCAGCTAATGTAAAAATAAATATCTCATTAAATATGAGTATTTACAATGGATAATAATGATAAATTCCCATTAAAGGTCAGTCCTTATTTTCAGTGCCTTTTGAGTCCCCAGTAAGGATCATGATCTTACTGCCTTACAATGCTGAACAATATACATTTTAAGGCTGTCTTAGTCATAAATAACAAAATTTGCAACATTTAACAGCATTTTAAAATACCAAATATCACCACTTTTCCTATGTCTCCAGGCTTCTGTATCCCATTTTCAATATAAATACAACACTTACTATATTATACTTTTCTTTTCTTTTTACATTTTAGATTTTAGATTTAGATTTAGATTTTCAAATTTATAGATTTTGTCAATTAATTTAATTTAACAATTATAATAAAGGTTTTTAGTTTGTTCCTCAAGTTATTGTCTACTCTGTTATTTTGACTACTGTCCATTCAAATGAAAGCTGTCCAAAAAAAAAAGAAGAAAATTAAATCCTATACATCACTTCCTTGGAGGGAAAACAACTTGGTAATGTGAGTGAGATCCTCTGATAAGCTTCAAATAAGCTTTTAAATGGGCAACGGAACATGTTTATTAAGATAATGTACAAGATGCCCATACATTAACAGGTTTAACTCATTCGAAATACTAATGCTTAATGTTACACTGTCAGATATGCAAAAGAAATCTATCGTATCTCTTGCTCTGGCTACTGTGTATAGACCACCAGGGCTGTATACAGATTTCCTAAAATAATTTGCAGATTTCCTCTCAGACCTATTGGTTACTGTTTATAAAGTGCTAATTGTCTGAGATTTTAACATTCACATTGATAATACAAATGATGCATTAGGACTTGCGTTTACTGACCTAATAAACTCTTTTGGAGTCAAGCAAAACGTCACCAGGCCCACTAATCGTTTTAATCATACGCTAGATTTAATTATATCGCATGGAATTGATCTTACTGATATAGATATCGTACCACACTATTTTCCTAATTAATGCTGTTCAGTTGCTTTGACACAATCTGTATGGTTAAAAGCGCTATATAAATAAAGGTGACTTGACTTGACTTGACATTAAAGTCTTAAGTCTTTTAATCTATTTTTCATTGTCATTTTATAGATTGTGTTTCATAAATGATTACATATATTTTCCCAAGATGCAAGTTTGAGTAGTGTGTTAGAATTATTTTTTTCCCCCAAAGAAATCTGTGAATTTCTTCTGTCTTTTATTTTTGGGTGAACTATCACTTTAAGTATATTTTGGTTATTACAGGCTGCTCAGTTTCAAAATGACATGACTAAAAAGCAGATTTTTTTACTCACTCTCTCTCTCTCTCTCTCTCTGCCCACACAAACAGATTGAAAGCAGAGTCCGTACATAAGGACAGAAATATTTCTCTACTCTTTAGGGACAGACTTCACAGACTTGGCTCTACAAAGCCAAAATAAATCAAATCGGAACAAACAAGTTTACTAAGCACAGGTAAACACACTGTCAACACACTGTGCAATGTCAACCCGCAGAGCAAGATGCAACAAACAGCTATCAGCGATACACATACATCCAAAAGCCTTATCCTCAAATGAACCAACTGCACGAAATTTGTGTTCACATTTATATGTGTAGGAACAGACTGGACAGCATGTCGCTGGAAGCTGCAGGACACATAATCTGAAAGACCTAAACACAACATTTCACTAGAAGGCTACACCAGGTGAAGTCAAACGCTACAAGCCTTCTCTTCGCCTTCACTCTACCTGGACTTCTCGTATGGAGTCCATCTCTGCTGCAGGGTGTGGAACCTGTGTTGGCTGAAACATAAGCACAGGAGCATGCAGCTGTCACTCAATCACCCTGCGTCTGACCAGAGACTGACCAGAGCACATGGATGGGTGAGAACGGCTTTGGTTTCCTTTAAGTTTAAACCTTATATCTTAAGACGTTGTGTCTCACAGGTAGTTGGTTCGCTTTTGTATGTTTCTATCTGATAATTATTATCATAATATATTGGGTGTATTTGCAAGATTTTTTATTTTTTTTTGCTCCACATGATTTCTTTTCTTTGCAATATTTTTGCAGGATATTCTTCACAGGATTTCTTTAGTGGGTTTTTCTTTGCAGGATTTCTTTACATGATTTGTTTTTGCAAGATTACAGTACTGTGGTAAATTTACATCTTTAATATTCATAAAATGGCGATAATGGGCTATATGTAGAGATGAAAACACTAAAGGAAATACAAATAGTAAATTATTTCAGACTCTAATCTAGATAGTTTGGTATTTGTTGATTTTATCTATAAATATTGTTTCCTTAACTCTTCTTGCTGACTAAATGCAGAGGACAGTGACCATCACAAATTTAGGCACTCAAATGTTTGTAGGCAATCTCAGATTTTGAAAACACGAAAGGAAGGAAAATTTATACATTATTTCATATTCTAATCTAGATAAGATAGTGACCACCAAAAATCTAGGCACTCAGACGTTAACAGGTAATCCAAGATTTTGTTCTGTTAATATCTCACTCCAATCAGCGAGATTAAATAAAAACTATTACAAAACAGTGTACGTAATATCACGTGGATAATCTCAAATGTATTTATGGTTTTGCGAGACATATAAACTGAATCCAACACTTACCCGCTTGGTCCAGGCCTCTGGTTTGGGGGAAATCGCCAGTCAGCATTAGGGGGATTTTGCTGAAAATGAGAAGAAAATAATTTTGTCAATACTTTTGTTTGGCATAGAGATTAATATCCACTATTGGTCCACCCTGGAGTGCAGGTCCCTCCATCCTGTCATAGGAGGTTGTAGTTCTGAAACACAAATTTGTATTATTGACAGCAGATTTGATCTGCTTCCTCTGCTTTTCCTCAGGACTATTTTCTGAAACTGCACCTTTGCTGATACAGAAAGAAAATGTTGAGGGGAGTAGTGAGAATCAGAGCAACAAAGAAGAACATAAGGTAGAAAATAGGTTGAGGGAGAGTGTGTGTGAATAATTGAAACTTCGATCATGTTGCTGTCACACATGGGTGCATGTACGTGAGGACTATACACATAAGTCTGTATCAAAAAAAATATTAGCTCACCTGTAGGTGGATTGTGGCTAATATTTCGCCCCCCTTTTGGATTTTTTTTCATAATTTTTGGTCTTAATTTCTTTAGTATCCCACACAATTCTATTGCATCTCCCCACACTGAGTCAAGTTATTATGTTGCAAGATAGCATTCAAGGCATGTGCAATATCACACTGTAATGATCCTCCAAACGCTAGTGTAGATTCCACAAAGACAGTCTGCTATTTGGGACTGCATGCATACAACTGCTTCTACTTTGTAAATCATAATGACTGCAACAATCTGCCTCACCTGACTTGAGCATTTAAACACACTATTTTCAGACAAAACTCTTCTCAGATTCACTGGGTCTAGAAATAGCTCAAATTGTGGCCTGATTCTTAATACACTTGGCATTATAAAGTGCTTAGACACAAAAAGTGAGTCATAGTGACTGGAGCCATACTCTGAATTGATGACATACAGCATGAATTCCATCGTACTAGAAATTATTTTGAGAAATTGTGTGACGCTAAAATTCACACCACAAACATCTAAACAGTGTATAATTTTTTTTCATTAACATATGTAATTTTTTGCCTACACTAGCCATCAAAAGTTTGGTGTCAGTGAGATTTTTTTGAAAGAAATTAATACTTCTATTCAGCAGGGATGCATTAAATTAGTTAAAAGTGATAGTAAAGACGTTTACAATTGTACAATATTCCACAATATTTCAGTTTTAATTAATTTTATAGTAAAAATCAATCAATCATTCAATTAATCAATCCTTGGTGGGCATATGAGACTTTTTTCTCATCAACCATTAAAGAAATCTTACCAACCCCAAACTTTGAAATGGTAGTCTATAATATTTCCTGAAAATCTCACCTTCATGAGTGAGTGAGAGAAGAGTCTTTTTGACAGTCGCATGCTTAGAGTGCTCTGTGGGGCCTTAACAAACACAAAGTCGCTCCTGCTGGATATAGTGGAGAAACTAGGCGTGTATGTGTGTTTGTGTAAATCCTGGGAGACCCCCACGACCTTCATGCATCTAATAGGACCGTCAGTATTTAGCTACAGATGGAGGTCATTGTGTTGGTGCTCACGAGATGTGTGTTTGAAGCCAAGTTTTTGCATGAGGCACATAACATAACCATGATGGCTGAGCCAGCGCACTGCTACAAAAATGATGACCAGGAATGAGACCGTAATAATGAAGGATAATGTAATTATGAGGTACAAAGTGAGGTCAGACACCTTTTGGACTTTTGGAGGTAGAGCTCCTGGGTTCAGAAAATACATCTGAAGCTTTCTCAGCCAGAGTTGATGTTAATTACCACACCAGCAGAGAGAAAAGGCCTGCCGTTATCTTTTACAATCACAATGAAGCTAAAGACAGACTTGCTGTTCTCTTCTGTAAGTTTACCGGCTGTACGCAGCTCTCCAGTATGTGCGCCTATGTGAAACATTTCAGTATCAAGCCCTGAGAAGCTGTAGAATAACCAGGCATTGTGGCCACTATCACCATCCACAAATGTGATGCGATTGACTAAGTGTCCAATGCCAGCCGTGTTAGGTACCAAAAACTGCAGCGTCCCATCAGATGGAAGTGCAGGATATATAAGGACAGGAGG
Organism: Sinocyclocheilus grahami; assembly: GCF_001515645.1. Lineage (NCBI taxonomy): Eukaryota > Metazoa > Chordata > Actinopteri > Cypriniformes > Cyprinidae > Sinocyclocheilus > Sinocyclocheilus grahami. The sequence goes on along the minus strand of NW_015505257.1, from coordinate 1,029,916 downwards.
ATGATCATTCTGATCTATAATAAACACATGCACCGTAGTGTTGGAGCTTTGAGCTGGAGTTCCTCTATCAAGAACCTGCACTATGAATTGAAATGCATTCAATTGCTCATAGTCAAACTTTCGCATGGCATATATATGTCCACTATATGGGTTAAAGTATGCATATGAAGACACAGCCCTACCAAGAGCTTCACACTCCAAAATTGAGAAATAAACAGTGGAATTCTCACCCACATCTGGGTATGATGCAGACACTGACAGAAGGGGAGCATTTGGGGCATTGTTTTCAGCTATGTCCACAGAGTAGGAATGCTGTGAGAAGATCAGATCAATTAACATCTGAAAGACGTAACACAAAAGATTCCTGCGAGGAACGGAGCGGGGAACCAGAGTCTGTGGCAGTCACAATAATGGTGTATTCAGCCACAGCCTCTCTGTCCAGCAGGCCATCGGTCATTAAAATGAAAAGCCCTTTATAAGGCGAAGTCATCTTGAAAGGCAACCCATAATGGATGTGCATGCTCACTTCGCCATTTTCCCCTGTGTCTTCATCTTTTACTTTGATTAGGGCAATGACAGTGCCTGAACTCACATCTTCAGAGATTACAGGAGAAACCACATTTATGTTGATAGCAGGGGCGTTATCATTCACGTCAATAATCTCGATGTTGATGTTGCAAGAGCCCTCCATGGGAGGTATTCCCTTGTCCCTGGCAAGAGCAGTGACGTCATACACATTAGAGAGCTCGCGATCGACTAGTCCTGTAACTCTAATTTCTCCAGTCACAGAATCCACACTAAAGAGTTTTAAAACATTGTCAGGGGTGTATTTATCAAATATGTAATATAATTCACAATTTTGACAATGATCGGCATCAGAGGCGTTAAGAGTTGTAACTAACGTTCTATGAGGTGAATTTTCTAAAAGCGTGACTCTTTTTGTAAGATTATGAAAGTGTGGCGAGTTGTCATTGACATCTAGAATATTTATAAATATGACACTATTGCAGGACTTTTCTGGACTGCCACCATCAACTGCTGTTAAAATCAATCTAAATTCCTTCCTCTTTTTTCTATCGAGAGGCTTGTTCAAGACTAAAATTGGGATTTTGCTTCCGTCACTTTTAGTTTCTACTTTTAGCATAAAACGACCGTTTTGACTAAGAAAATAAGCGCGCAGTGAATTCACACCCACATCAGGGTCATGCGCACTTTTTAAGCGGAACATAGTGCCTGGCGCAGCCGCTTCTGAAGCTTCTAAAGAAGTGTTTCGGCTTTGGAAGTGTGGCGCGTTGTCGTTAACATCCACAATTTCTATCGTAACGCTGTGCATTTCCAAAGGATTTTGAAGAGAAATCTGAATCCGAGTGTGACAATGTAAATTTCCTCCGCACATACTTTCTCTGTCCATTATTTGCTTGACCACCAAAGCTCCGGATGTCAGGTCTACGTCAAAATACTTAGCATTAGATTCCGAGATGATTCGCATCTCTCTTAGAAGTATCACATGAACGTCCATTCCTAAATCTTTAGCCAGGTGGCCAACAATAGTTCCCAGTTTAGATTCCTCAGCTGTAGAATATAAAAGTTCCAAAGCGTGCGTTGCAAAACACAAGGAATTAAGAACAATCCAAACTGCAGCCCTCTGCAGATCTCTGAAAAAGCTCTTTACTCTTCATTTTTAATTGAGTATTTTCACTAGTAGCTATAGACTCCTTCGGGGCTTTAATTCATGCATATAGGCTACTAGACATCGCAAGACATTGCAGAGTATAGGAGAAACACGTTTTGTTTTGTATCCATGATCTCCACCATTTGTTCTAACGTTTCTAAACTAACAATACAGCTCCTGAGAGCAACAGGCCTGCGTGGGTCTGGGAGAAGGGTTAAAAGGGGTGGGGATAAAAAACGTGCGTTTCTATTGGAGGAAAGTTGCTTTGCTTAGACAAAAGCACACATTGTGCTGTCCAAGGTGCTGAAAGTAGCGTCTCTCCATCAGTAACATATAATTAGTGTATGTATAACCATAACTTGTTTAAATCTGCGTTTGTCTCACCTGTTGGCTCTCGAACGTCCACGCGCTGTCTGGTAATGACGCATCAAGCACGTTTAGCGTGTCTGTAAAGTTTGTGGTGCTGCTGGGCTTAACGAGGGTAAGGTCACTGAATTCTGACATTGGAGAGAGATATAAGCCAAAGGACTGACTCTGAGACATCATGTCTCCTCCCAGAACCTCCACATACTTAATGGGCCCGTCAGTGTAAAGCTGGATCTGCAGCTTTCTGTTGGGGTTCTTGTATTCAGAATTTGTCCTCCAGATACAGCAGCTTGAACCGCCTCTACTGCCTCGCGCACATTTCACCAGTAAGATGAAAAATGTCAACAGACACAACAAGGACACGGAAGCCAAAGAGATGATTAGATATAAAGTAATTCTGCCACTTTTCTTGTTGGACTCGATAGTTTTCTCTTTATAGTCTGAGATGGGCTCATGAAGGCCTTCCTCTATCAGTATATCCACTGTGACTGTGGTGGACTGGATCGGTTCTCCATTATCCTTTATTTCTATCAGCAGTCTCTGAGAGGAGTCATCGTGCTCTGAAACAGCGCGTTTAGTCCTCACCTCACCCGTATGTAAATTGACACTGAACAGAGACGCGTCCGTGGCCTCCGCGAGCCTGTAGAACAGCCAGGCGTTATGACCCGAGTCCGCGTCCACTGCTGTTACCTTAGTAACGAGATGTCCTGCTTTAGCAGAACGGGGCATCCTCTGATGAGTAACAGACCCCATGGGTGTGGACGGGTAAATGACAGCAGGTGCGTTATCGTTATGGTCCAGAATAAACACATACACTGTCGCGTTACTACTTAAAGATGGAGAGCCATTATCTTTAGCCTGAACGATGACCTCAAACACTTTCCTTTGTTCGAAGTCAAACGAATGCATGCTAAATATGCTTCCATTGTCAGAGTTGATGTACATGTACGAGGATATTGGAGTATCCCCATTTTTAGGGATCTCAATAGAGTATGATATTTTACCATTTACGCCGACATCAAAGTCTTGAGCAGATACCGAACAGATAATAGAGCCTGGAGTATTATTTTCATTCACGTACACATAATACACATTATCAGGGAACTTTGGGGCATTGTCGTTAACATCAAGAATTTTAACTGGAATTATTGTTTTGGTATTTAAAGGGGGCGAGCCTGAGTCAAATGCAGTGATTTCCACGTTATACTCCGGGTAAGTTTCGCGGTCTAAAACGCCGTTTGTAACCAACGAATATTCGTTTGAAAAAGATGGTTTTAAAATAAATGGAAGATCAGACTGTATCTGCAGACTGACTTTTCCATTGTCACCAGAGTCGATGTCCCGTGCGCTTATTAACGCTACAACTGTCCCGCTTGGCGCGTCCTCCAGCACAGGGCTCGGTTTAGATGTCAACACTATTTGTGGTGGGTTGTCGTTAATATCTGCAACTTCAATTTCAACCATACAATGACCCTCCATTTCCGGAACCCCTCTATCTTTGGCACTGATCTCAATGTTGTAAATAGGAGTGGTCTCATAGTCTAATTCCCCATTCAGGATAATTTCGCCGGTTTTCTCGTTAATACGAAACAATGAGCGCAACTCATCAGATGTGTGCTCCCCTAAATAATACTGTATATCTCCATTAGGACCTTCATCTAAATCCGTTGCTTTAACCGTTAAAAATGGCGTTCCTTGCTTGGCGTTTTCATTAATGGCCACTTTGTAAACTCTTTTCTCAAATACGGGGTTGTTGTCATTGTTATCCAGCACAGTGATGTTTATTTGTGAAGTTCCAGATCTAACCGGCTTCCCCCCGTCTAAGGCAGTTAACATAAGCTGATGCATCGGTTTCTTCTCGCGATCCAGAGGTTTTTCCAGTACTAATTCAGGTACCTTGCGCCCATCTCCAAGGTCTTTTACTTTTAAACTAAAACACTCGTCTTTACTTAAAGTATACGATTTCAAGGAATTACTTCCAACATCTGGGTCTACTGCGCTCTCCAAAGGAAAACGCATGCCAGGGACAGTTGCTTCTGCTATCTTTAAAACGCGGTCCGTCGACTGAAAATGCGGATAATTGTCATTAATATCCTGTATGTCGATTTCCACTCTGTAAAGTTGTAAAGGCTCCTCGATAACAATTTGAAGAGGAAGCAGACAATTTGCGTTTTTTCCACAAAGGATTTCTCTGTCGATTCTCTCTTTAACCACAATTTCTCCTCTGCGTAAATCCACGCTGAAATACTGCTTACCTGATTCAGAAGCTATTCGCAATTTACGGTCATACAGCTCAGATATTTTCAAACCTAAATCTTTTGCAATGTTTCCAACAACAGCGCCCACATTTAATTCCTCGGGAATTGAGTAGCGAGTCTGTCCTTCTGTCGTACTCCACAAAAGAAGAAAGAGAAAAAAGAAGAGCAAATAATGCCTCCAACATCTGAATGCCACCCTCTTTGTCATTGTGATTTTAAATCCAGACGATTCACCGTTCTAATAAAAACTAGGGGTACCACCACGACGACAATTTCGCTTTTCCATTTTGTCTCAAAAATATGTTAGAATCCATTTTTATAGGAGAGATTAGAGCATTCCTCGTCTCCGTCTGCACTGAACGTTGTAATGTCAGTGGGGGAGGGAGTAGATCTCTTTGTATAATTCTGCATGTGATTGGTGCAGAGATAAATGCAATAACCAGTAGCAAGAGAACTGCCTCTTAAAGGCGCAGCACAGCACCTGCTGTCAATCTCACGCCAAAGAACATTACAATAGAAGAAAAGTATTATGTATCACGAGTGGCCATATTTTATTTGTTGTCTTTGTATAATTTATATATTTCTATATTAATGAAACAAAACGACATTCTTTGGTAATATAATATTTGATGTTGATATAATAATGTTGATAATAATAATAATAATAATGTTGATAATAATAATAATAATAATTATTATTATTATTATGTGCAAACAAAAGAGTCTTTTGTGTTCAGACAAAAGTACACATGGTGATGTCCAAGGTGCTGAAAATAACGTAATTCTATCACTTTATAAATAATATAGTGTATGTATGCACATTAACGTTTTACATCTAGGCTTTCTCACCTGTTGGCTCTCGAACGTCCACGCGCTGTCTGGTAATGACGCATCAAGCACGTTTAGCGTGTCTGTAAAGTTTGTGGTGCTGCTGGGTTTAACGAGGGTAAGGTCACTGAATTCTGACATTGGAGAGAGATATGAGCCAAAGGACTGACTCTGAGACATCATGTCTCCTCCCAGAACCTCCACATACTTAATGGGCCCGTCTGTGTTGAGCTGGATCTGCAGGTTTCTGTTGGGGTTCTTGTATTCAGAATTTGTCCTCCAGATACAGCAGCTTGAACCGCCTCTACTGCCTCGTGCACATTTCACAATTAAGATGAAAAAGGTCAATATACACAACAAGGACACAGACGCCAAAGAGATGATTAGATATAAAGCAATTTTGCCTGTTTTCTTGTTGGGATCGTTAGTCTTTTCTCTATAGTCTGAGATGGGCTCATGAAGGCCTTCCTCTATCAGTATATCCACTGTGACTGTGGTGGACTGGAGCGGTTCTCCATTATCCTTTATTTCTATCCGCAGTCTCTGAGAGGAGTCATCGTGCTCTGAAACAGTGCGTTTAGTCCTCACCTCTCCCGTATGTAAATTGACACTGAACAGAGACGCGTCCGTGGCCTCCGCGAGCCTGTAGAACAGCCAGGCGTTATGACCCGAGTCCGCGTCCACTGCTGTTACCTTAGTAACGAGATGTCCTGCTTTTGCAGAACGGGGCATCCTCTGATGAGTAACAGACCCCATAGATGTGGACGGGTAAATGACAGCAGGTGCGTTATCGTTCCGGTCCAGAATGAACACATGAACAGTGGCGTTGCTGCTCATTGGAGGAGAGCCATGATCTTTAGCCTGCACTATAACACTGATTAGTTGCATTTTCTCATAATCAAATGAGCTCATGCTGTAAATAGTTCCGTTCTCAGAGTTGATATAAAAATAAGATGATGCTGGAACTTGATTAGAACTTAAATCCAGAACTGAGTAAGTGAGTAAAGCGTTCTTGTCTCGGTCAATATCAACTGCAGATACAGAAAACAATGACACACCTGCCAGATTATTTTCGTTTATGTAAATAGTGTATGAGGACTGTGAGAATAGTGGAGCGTTGTCATTCACGTCAAGCATTTTAACATTTACAGTCTTCACAGTTTTTAAGGGTGGAACACCGGAGTCTATGGCCAGTATTTCTACATTATATTCAGAATGAACTTCACGGTCTAAAAATGAGTCGGTTATCAACGAATAGTGGTTATCGAAAGAGGCTTTCAATTTGAAAGGAACATCCGGGGAGACAATTAGCTCGACTTTGCCATTATTACCGGAGTCTAAATCTTTGACGGTAATCAGAGCCACCACAGTTCCCACCGTTGCATTTTCAGGCACAGGACTCGCTAAAGATGTCAGGATAATCTCTGGCGGATTGTCATTCTCATCTATGATATCTACCTGAACCGACGACTGTCCTTCGAGCTCTGGATTCCCTTTGTCTTTAGCACAAACATCAAACATATACGTTTTTTTAGTCTCGTAATCTAGTTTTCCAATAACTGTGATTTCGCCGGTTTCAGCGTTCACATTAAAAACATTTCTTACAAGATCTTGCGTATGCGCACCGAATGAATACTCTATTTCACCATTAGGTCCTTCATCCAAATCAGTGGCTTTTATTTTTAGAACACTTGAGCCAAAGATGGCACTTTCTAGTACCGATGCTTTGTATACAGCAATTTCAAATTTTGGTTCGTTGTCATTTATATCTTGAACGATTATTAGCAATAAAGATGTGCCAGATTTTACTGGATTGCCACCATCTAAGGCAGTTAATATTAGCTTGTGTATAGACTGTTTCTCTCTGTCTAAAGGTTTTTCAACCACAAGTTCAGGTACCATTCTTCCATCTTTTAACATTTTAACATTAATTTGGAAGAAATTGTTACTGCTAAGTGAGTAAGTCTTTATGCTATTGCTTCCAACATCGAGGTCCTCAGCACTCTCAAGTGTAAATCGTGCGCCTGGAGTAATCACTTCAGGTATTTTTAATGTGGCATCTTTAGTATGGAAGTTAGGTGCATTATCATTTATATCTTGTATTTGTATTTCAACTTTCTGCATCTGTAATGGATTCTCAATAACGATCTGCAGTGGCATTAGACAACTGGCGCTTTGTCCACAGAGCGTCTCTCGGTCTATTCTGCCATTAACTACCAGATCACCCTTCCCTGAATCCACACTAAAATATTGCCTGTTCGACTCAGATGCTATTCGTAACTTACGCTCGGCAATATCTGAGACGTCAAAACCAAGATCCTTCGCGATATTCCCAACGATATATCCTTCCTTTAACTCTTCAGGTATTGTGTAGCGAATCTGAGCTCCAACTGTATTCCACAATAGAGAGAAAGCGAACAGCCAAAGCGCTGCCCATGTCCACCCTCCGTTCCTCTGCCTCATTTCTCTGTCGCGTTTGTTATTCCCATCTACAAATCTTCATCTTACATCCTTATAGAACCCGAATGTTATTTTCCATTTTCAAATAAACGTGTACTCAGCCCATTTTCGTTGTGGTGAGCAGCCTCATAAAGCGTTCATGTTTTCTTTCGCTCTACACCTCTCGTCATTGTCCTCCTCCTCTGGCTGAGGGAGGGAGTAGATCCCTTTGTACGGTCTGAAGAACGATTGGTACAGAGCTCAATGCTCACTCATCCAATAGATGCTTTGCTGTTTCTTACAGGGGTAACCAGCTCTCTGTTGTATGCATTACGGCATCTAGTGGACAGCTGTGATCTAAAAAAAATGCAGTTAGCCTCAGACTGATTTCTTATCTGCTTAGACTGGAAAATGATTATGCATGTTAAAGTAACAAGGTATTAGCATTTGAGCATTAAAGGTATATGAGCAAGTGTATTTCGTTGTTCTTTAAATTCAGAGGGAAAGAACCATTACAGAAAAAACACATGAATTGCACGTGTGCAGTTACGTTAAAATCGCATGTCAAATATGAAAACGTTACAAAACTACGTTTCCCATGTTTTTCACATGTAATTTTAACATGTGATTGCACATGTAAAATTCATGTAGTTTTTCTGTAAGGGAATTATTAGAACATATTTTTAATGTGTTATTTAAAAATGTGACATTAACAGTTTAGTTCTCAATTTTTATGAAGAAGAAATACTGTTTCCCACTAAAAGTATTTTTTTTAAATAACGTTTTTTATACTGTTTTTAAATAACTTTTTGTTATTACTATTAGTAGTATGTTTATTTATTTATTTATTTAATTTAATTTTTATTCAACAATACCTACCAAATCAGCATTTATAAAGTATAGCACCTAAAACTGTACAACGTAACGTCGTTATGGGAGCTGTCCAGTCCAAAGTGCTGAATACCGTACAAAACTATTGCAGTTTGTTTTGACATCATAAATATGGTAAAAAAAAAAATGGGGGGGGGCTTATAGAAAAAAATAACATTGCTTAGACTTGATAAAAAAAAATAATAATAATAAATATATATATACATATTAAATAAATGTAATGTCATGGCAGAGTAGCGCTCTTTAAGCCAAGCTACCCCGCCCTCACACAAACTTTCAAGTATGTCCACCATAAAGTGTATATCTTAAATTAATAGAAAAAAAATCACATACAAGTCTGTACTGATGCTGAATTAATTAATCATCATTCTGTGTCTCACCTGTTGGCTCTCGAACGTCCACGCGCTGTCTGGTAATGACGCATCAAGCACGTTTAGCGTGTCTGTAAAGTTTGTGGTGCTGCTGGGTTTAACGAGGGTGAGATCACTGAATTCTGACATTGGAGAGAGATAGGAGCCAAAGGACTGACTCTGAGACATCATGTCTCCTCCCAGAACCTCCACATACTTAATGGGCCCGTCTGTGTTGAGCTGGATCTGCAGGTTTCTGTTGGGGTTCTTGTATTCAGAATTTGTCCTCCAGATACAGCAGCTTGAGCCGCCTCTACTGCCTCGCGCACATTTCACCAGTAAGATGAAAAACGTCAACAGACACAACAAGGATACAGAAGCCAACGAGATGATCAGATATAATGTAATTTTGCTGCTTTTCTTGTTGGGTTCGATAATTTTCTCTCTGTAGTCTGCGATGGGCTCACGAAAGCCGTCCTCTATCAGTATATCCACTGTGACTGTGGTGGACTGGATCGGTTCTCCATTATCCTTTATTTCTATTAGCAGTCGCTGAGAGGAGTCATCGTGCTCTGAAACAGCGCGTTTAGTCCTCACCTCACCCGTATGTAAATTGACACTGAACAGAGACGCGTCCGTGGCCTCCGCGAGCCTGTAGAACAGCCAGGCGTTATGACCCGAGTCCGCGTCCACTGCTGTTACCTTAGTAACGAGATGTCCTGCTTTAGCAGAACGGGGCATCCTCTGATGAGAGACAGACCCCATGGATCTGGACGGGTAGATGATAACAGGTGCGTTATCGTTCCGGTCCAGAATGAACACATGAACAGTTGCGTTGCTGCTCAAAGATGGAGAGCCATGATCTCTAGCCTGCACTACAATGCTGATTAGCTTCATTTTCTCATAATCAAATGAGCTCATGCTGTAAATAGTTCCGTTCTCAGAGTTTATATAAAAATAGGATGATGCTGGAACTTGATTAGAACTTAAATCCAGAACTGAGTAAGTGAGAATAGCATTTTTGTCTTGGTCAATATCAACTGCAGATAAAGAAAACAATGAAACGCCTGCCAGATTATTTTCGTTTACGTAAACATTATATGAAGACTGTGAGAATATTGGTTGGTTGTCATTTACATCAAGCACTTTTACATTTACAGTCTTCACAGTTTTTAAGGGTGGAACACCAGAGTCCATGGCCAGTATTTCTACATTATATTCGGAATGAATCTCACAATCTAATAATGAGTCAGTTATCAGTGAATAATGGCTATCGAAAGTTGGCTTTAATTTAAAGGGAAGATCCGGGGAGACAATTAGCTCAACTTTCCCTTTATTACCGGAGTCCAAATCTTTGACGGTAATCAGAGCCACCACAGTTCCCACCGTTGAATTTTCAGGAACATGACTCGGTAAGGACGTCAGGATAATCTCTGGAGGATTGTCATTCTCATCTATGATATCTATCTGAACCGATGACTGTCCTTCGAGCTCTGGATTCCCTTTGTCTTTAGCACACACATCAAACGTATATGATGTGGTGGCCTCGTAATCTAGCTTTCCAATTACTGTTATTTCGCCGGTTTCAGCGTTCACATTAAAAGCATTTCTTACCAATTCAGGCGTGTGTGCAGCCAATGCATATTGTATTTCACTATTTAGACCTTCATCTAAATCGGTCGCTTTTATTTTGATTACACTTGAACCAATAACAGCGCTTTCTAAAACAGATGCTTTGTATACAGCTACATCAAACTTTGGTTCGTTGTCATTGAAGTCTTGAACAATTATTTGCAATAACGATGTGCCCGATTTTACCGGATTACCACCATCTAGAGCTGTTAATATCAGTTTGTGAACTGCCTGTTTTTCTCTGTCTAGTGATTTCTCAAGCACTAGCTCTGGTATTTGCCTTCCATTTTTAACTGTCTTTAAATTTAGACGGAAGAAATTGTTATTGCTCAATGAATATGACTTTAAGCTATTGCTGCCAACATCGAGGTCCTCAGCAATTTCAAGGGTAAATCGCGCGCCTGGAGCAGTCAATTCTGAAATTTTTAATACTCCATCTTTATTATGGAAGTTCGGTGCATTGTCATTAATATCCTGTATTTCTATTTCTACCTTGTGCATCTGTAATGGATTCTCAATAACGATCTGCAGTGGCATTAGACAACTGGCGCTTTGTCCACAGAGCGTCTCTCGGTCTATTCTGCCATTAACTACCAGATCACCCTTCCCTGAATCCACACTAAAATATTGCCTGTTCGACTCAGATGCTATTCGTAACTTACGCTCGGCAATATCTGAGACGTCAAAACCAAGATCCTTCGCGATATTCCCAACGATAGATCCTTCCTTTAACTCTTCAGGTATTGTGTAGCGAATCTGAGCTCCAACTGTATTCCACAATAGAGAGAAAGCGAACAGCCAAAGCGCTGCCCATGTCCACCCTCCGTTCCTCTGCCTCATTTCTCTAATGCGGCTGATATTCCCGTCAACAAATCTTTGTCTTATATCCATAGAAGATCAGAATTCTGTTCTCCATCCTCAAATAAACGTGTACTCAGCCCATCCTCGTTGTGGTGATCAGTCTCATAAAGCGTTCCTGTTTCCTCTCGCTCTACAGCTCTCATCATTACTCCTCCTCTGGCTGAGTGAGGGAGTAGATCCCTTTGTTGAGACTAACACATGATTGGTTCAGAGCTAAGCACTCACTGGTCCAATAGAGGTTTTGAAGTTTTTAAAGGCAGCTCTCTTTGGTTGTGACTACTGCGTCTGGAGATTTTAATGCAGCTAGTTTCTCAGTATATTTTAGAGGAGCTAATTTTTGTGTACAAAAAACAAAAACAAAAAAAACAAATCGACTACAAACATGTACATTTCAAGTAGCACCATAAGATGACTGGATGCGTACTTTTAAATTCATTAGGAAGGGGGGGGGGGGGTCTATAGAAAGCTTGAAAGGTCTACTTCTAAATGAAACAATCGACAACAATTATTTTCTGTTTATTTAACTCGCATAAATCCAACCGGGGGTCCAGTCTTTCCCGTCTGATCTTATTATCTGTATTGTGGTCACAGCCACACGCAGCGCAGCCTACTCATAAAGCCTGGAATTTACACAAGTGAGCATCCTCTCGAATTTACCCTAGAAGAAGAACGCAATGCCACATGCCTTTCCTCTTATTATAATGATTCATTATTTGCTCGTGCATGAATAAAAGCATAAACTTTTTTTACCCATGAACAAAAAAAATGCGAAAATCTACTTTCCAAAGGGGGGAAAAAAAATCAGAGCGTTTATTTTAAAAAATAAAATAAAATGACCAGAATGTAAAATTATTGGATAGCATTATATTGTATACAGATTGGATATTAATCCTAATAAACATACCGCTACAATAATAATAAAAAAACATTACAATACAAAACAATAACATTACAATACAATCCATTACAATTTAAAATAGTGCAGCCTTTCTATCCCTTACGAGAATTAACCATAGTTTTACTATAGTAAAATGTAGTAACCATGTCTTTTGGCCTACTGGTTACTGTGATAACGACCCGAGCAGTCACAAGGAGGATCAAAATCACGGGAGCAAAGCTGACGTCCAAAAAGGTTGTTTATTTGAAGCGGATGGGAATATGTTAAGAGCTTAAAACAAAGATCTTAAAACAGTCTAAAACTAGAACTGCTGAGTACTTCAAAACAGTACTAACTCCCCTCCACTACACTGAGGCTGGAGTTTTACATGTTAGCTACACAGCACCACAATAATCTCGATCACTAGCTCTCGATCCGTGCACCTCTCTCTTACTGACGGCCATCTTTAATACACATTTTCCCCGCTCTTACTAATTGAAACAATACCATGTTTTTATAGAATAAACTCTTGTCTCACAAATGAGCGCTTCCCCGTAAGTGCACACTATTACCACGCCCACTCAGCTGAAGTACAAAAAATACAAAAATACAACGCACCAGAGACAATAAGAACACCGTAAAAACAGTTATAGACAACTTTAACGTCTCTCCACCACAATTGCCATTTGTATAACCACAGTTTTACTACAAATACCATGGTTATGGATAGTGTAGCAAAACCATGGTTAATTTGTGGTTACCATGGTTTAACTATAGTAAACATTTTTTTTTATTATTTGTAGTAAAAATGTAATTTGAAGTGGTTCATTTTTTGTAAGGGATCCCTTGTAGTAACTTCAGCAATGTGTAGATCATTCTATAACGGGAACACATCGTTTTTATGGCATAATATATCGTTATTAAGTGAAAAAAGAATATGTCCTTTTAACGAGATAATTACGTTCTTACTAGAATTATTAGTTATTACTAGAAACGTTGTAGTTAAAATGACATAACATCTCGTTATTACAACATAACTGAGCGGGAAAAAAATATGTGTGGCAGCAATGCATCACCGTATGTGTATATATATATATATATATATATATATATATATATATATATATATATATATATATATATATTCAAAAAGTTATTCCATTAAAACATGTAGCCTGTAGATCATCTGCCTCTCCTTTAACCTCACCAGCCCCAGGGCGGCGCCAGAGAATTTTGAACGCAGGTGCTGAGGGGGTGCTAGATCATTGACAGGGGGAGCTGGGAAATTAATAGTAAATATGACCAAAACAGGTTATTTTTTTTTTTTATTATTATTTTTTTTTTATATGAATAATAAAATAAATCGCCCACTCGATTTTGTAAATTTTTTTACATGATTATTTGGCTCATCACAATTTAAATAAAATTTAAATTTTATGAAGTTAAACAAGTAGCCTACATAGATCAGTCAGTTCTCTAAGATTTTTTATACAATCCGCCTAGAATAGCATTTCGGAATGTGAGTCAAAGGCAATATGACATCAAAAAGCACTGGGGATATATTTACTTGCTATTTACAGTCTCAAACCAGAACCTTCGCTCTCTGTGTATTGATGGCCAAATGTGCCACTGCTGTTTCGGCATCGCCACAGCTGCTTCTCAGATACTGTATGTCTTAGTGTAGGAGACAGGACAAAGATCTCTCACATATGGAAAAGAGTAGGGCTGCTATATGGCGATTCACTCTGACGTTAATTTAGATAAATATGCGCTATATATGTGCATATCAAATGTTTATGAGACGTGTGGGAGTCCTATTATCGCGCTTACTGCATGACATGGAGGCGCCTGCGCAATCCCTTGCTTTTTTTTTCCTGCGGAAAGAACTTAACGCTTTTTGTCGTCTCATGCAGTTTCTGTGAAATGGAGCGCGTCACAACAATGCTACTTGCCTCACATAAGACATAAGAAATAAATATATAAAAAAATATAGCTTGAAAAAAATATTATTTAATTATGTCCGTATGGAAAGGTGCATGTCTCTATTAAAGACACGCATGTGCAAATGGCGAGTCAGCGTATATTAGCATTCGGCAACTTCTTTGCAGCCGACACTGACTGAGAAAACACTAGTTTATTAGTACATAATTAAAATGTCTTCTTTTCCCCAGCATATTCATAATCATTATTTTTTGCGGTGCTTTGCGGCTTGAGCGCGGAATAGGCTATAATACGCCTATGCCTATTAAACGATGGTTTAGTAGGTTAATCAATATTAATCAATTTAATATAAACGTGCGACTAGTAGGCTAGACAAATCTTTAGTCGGGGGCAGGCCTACTTGGCACAAGGAACCGATCCATTTTTTAAATAAAATGCTATGACATTACGAAAAGTGCGTCTGCAAATCACGTCACATTATATTGCATTGCACGAGTAATGCGTAATGAGTCAAATATTCATGTGGGTGCTTTGGTCTTTCTTGGGGGCGCAGAAGCACATGCTAGCCCCTCCCTAGCGCCGCCCATGCCCAGCCCCTTCTCTCTCAACTTTTCAACATAACATCTTCCACAAACAAAATTAAGAAGTCTGAGGCGTAAATTAATAAAATGATGACAAGCGTAATTCTCAATTGTTGTAATGTACAATAGTCAGGTTTTATAAGTAAACTCTCCATTTATTTTCATGTATAACGATAACTTTTAAACCATTAAAGACAGACCTGAGCTCCAATGTTGTAAATCAATTTTAGCCAGCTATACGCTTCTGCTTAATCCATTTCAATTTATTTTTCAAAAATACCTGTGGGATAATGCACAGCACTGTTACAGCCTATACCTTTAACTTTCACCCCTAAAAGGAGCTAATTAAAAAAAATATTTAACTTAAAATTCTTATTAGTAGACATCTAATAAATTGTAACGGGGCTGACGAGACGTGAGACGTGTGGATCCATCTGCAAGCTTTTATTAAAGAGACGTGGTAAACAGGCAGGGTCGAACAATGGCACACAGGTATATGGCGGGCAAAAACACAAGAATAGTCCTAGGGCTATCATTGGTCAGCCCCAAGCACTCTTTTTTTAATGTTTTAAATAAAACTTTACCGTACGGTTGAGCTGTCAGTCCATGTTAAATCTTGATTTAAATTCAGAGAACTATTTCTATTAGTTATTTTCCAATAATACACATTCATTTAAATTTATTAGTATCTTGGATACATTTCATAACCTTCAGTGTCCACAAAGATAAAAAAATTATAGTTAAGCGTCTCTATAATATATATAGATGTATGGCAATATATATGTTATATGATGTCCTTTACAGACATATCAACCGTACGGTCACGCATAATTTTGGATAATTATGGTATTTAAATACTTAAGTGTCTTGTTAATGCATTTTTAATGCCACAGAACGTTGCAAAACTCACATATGCAAGTCAACAAGCATACAACACCACACATTACATACTCGGCACTTCACTGCACTCAAACACACAAGCATACAACACCACAAATATT